>NW_010537726.1:5599-25081 GCF_000687285.1 Phaethon lepturus | reverse complement strand
GTGTTTCTGTGATTCTGTGATTCTGTAAAAGCCAAGGGATCTCTGACATCTTCAAAAGGCTTCCGGGGAACGATGCCAATGTTGGGTGCCTGTTGGATCTGCATCCCCTCTTACATCGGTAGAAAGGGGTGGATTGTAAACCAAACACTGTGGGGTCTTTTTTTATGCCTGTTCAAGAAGGCTTCCCAGCACCTTGAATCCACCAGAGATGTTAAGCTCTCTGTTTCTTTTTAGTAGGGCTCGTGGAGAAGCAGGATCACATCCCTGACGGCTAAACCTGTAACTTAGTTCTCAGGTTTCCTTTACACTGAAAAATGTAGTTCCACAGCCATTAATATCAGATCTGTGCCCTGCCAGATCATCTTGCCCCCGTCACAAGTGTGGGCATGTGATTTAATTTCCTTTTTAAGAAGTGGAGCACACGATGGGGATTTAATACCAACTTTACTCTTCCTTGCCTGCAGTTCCTGTTTGGATGATCCCTCGTGTGGTGGAAGGTAGCCAGGTACCAAGTGAACAAGCAGAGAAAGTAGTCCTTTGGGCGTCTGACAACGTTGGTTGTTTTGGGTCTGTTATGCCAGATTTACAGGGCATCTGGCCTAGGGGTATTAGAAAATGCCAAAGTTGTAATTTACTGCTGTTTCTGTATGTTTACTTGATTCCGAGATATATGCTGGGGAAGAAAAATGTTCCCTTTTGGTGCATTGAGCATGCCTTCAACTCTTTCACCTGCTTGCTCTTGAGTTTTTAAGGATCAAGAATCATATTGAAGCTTTATTTTCCAGTTCACCTGGAATTTGGACTCAGTGATGTGTAAATTGGGAAACTTGTCCTAGGCTACTCTTAGACTCAGCCAAAGAGAGAGGCAGAGAGAGGGGCAATTCAGATTAGATCAGGGGTATTCTTAGGGGGGCCGAGCAGTCCTTGGAAGCTGCCTCTCTCTTTCCTTGTCTTGAGGGAGTCTTGGATTTAACTTCGAACTTAGACACCTCAGGAAAATAATGCTTAAGAGTAAGTGTTACGCTTGTATTACAGAAAGTAAAGCCACAAAATGTGTATTAAGGGTAGAGGGCTAGAAATACCAAATATTCGATGTACACATAAAAAACCCCATTAAGATGAACATAGATGTTTAGTTCTCTCACTTCTACCACTTCTCAAGGCAGCTCCTTGTCTTCTCAGGTAAGACAGCATCGTACCATGATAGGCAGCAATTGCTGCCTCCTGCCAGGGCTCCAGATAATGCTGCGTTTGGGTTTCTACTGGCATTAAGCCATATTCCATTTAGAATTTAAAAATATTTGTAACTTTTGAAATACTCTGTCTGACCAGCCCGCTGGAAAATTATCAATAAGCCAGGATATTCCTGAGATTATTTATGCCTTCTAGAGAGGATTGGGTGCTTGCACAGACACTTGTACACTTTCAAAAGCTTGTGTGAGCAGCACGCGCAAGTACAGAAGCGTAACGGCGTCCGTGCTGCCCGCAAACTCCAGGGTTCATGCAGTGCTTGACAAGAAAAAACATGTGCTGCAGGTAGTTCTTAATTCACGGTTCAAGGCTGAAGTTCAAACCGCATTTTCAGAGAGTGCGGACACAGATCACTGGACACCTTAAGGATGTTCTTCCCATTACCTCGCTTCATTGACTCCCTGCTTCCAAGTGCACCAAACGCTCAGAAGCCCATTTGAAGCTGGTGTAAGCTGGCGCTGCTCCGTTTTGTTCACAGAATTGTGCTGATTTACACCAGCTGAGGGTCTGGCTGAATGAACACTGTGCACCTGAATGAAAATACCTGAATGTGCAGACAGTGGGAAAAGGGATGACAGAGGCCAAAGATGCTGAACATCTAAAACAGATGCCAACAACTGTCCTGTTGTGAAGTTAAATAAAAAAGGAATTAACAACCTGCCAGGAAAAAAATTGTTTACAATTTGATATGCTAATTTGAAATCACATTAGTCATGTTGTTTGCTTGTAAAATTTGGTAACGCGGTCCCTGATACTTTTGACCTCTGATTCTGAGAACAGCAGAATATTGCATCCCAAGCACATACAGCGAAGGCACCTTATAATGAATATTAAGTGACAAGAATCCTCCTGTCTGTACAACTGATGAGACATCCCTGTCAGATGTATCTTACACATGACTGCACTCTCCTGCACCCCTCCCTCTGACAGCGTCTACAATATGCAAAACCTTGCAGAAAAGACATGTTTCGGCAGAAAATTGTGACCTTTATTCGATAAGTGATTCAACTATAGGAGGAAAATTAAGCTGTTTAGCTTCCCAGTTGTCCTCATAGCAGTCACTGGGCATTTATCTTGCTAATGTTCTGTATTGCCATTCCTGTGCAGTTGGGAGGTACTTTTATTTGCATAAGGCAGCAGATTTTTTGTTTATAAAGCCAAGGACGTGTCCTTGTACTTCAGCAAGAAGTTTATCAAATGATTGGCATTAAATGCCCATTTTATCAAAATATCGATTGAAAAAAGTTCTTATGCTTCCATTGTATCACATAGCTATATCTAATCGCAGCTTTATCTAGCCAGTGCAGTATGTTGCTTGCCAGACTAGAAAATGATATATTAGCCATCTGGGCAATGGGCCCAAGCCTGGGCAAGATTAGTGCTTCAATTAGCTGTTGATAGCATTCCATTAGAATATTGGTTTCAAAGAGCACTAAACAAGAAGGTTGTGCTTTGATTTTCAGATTTAATTACTTCCATCAGGGCTATAAATGAACTCATTAGTCTTGGTGGCTCTGAGACCTAGAGACAATAGAACGTTATTGCTATTGTTCTTAGGGTTTGCGCAAACATTACTTTCAAAGTGCTATTAGGAACAGCTACCCACCTTTCCTCTCCTCCTCGCGCGGCTGGCGGGCTGACCCTGCAGAGCAGCCCGGGAGCAGACCCGAGCTTGAGGTCATTGTCGCGGCTGCTGTGGGGATCCGGTGGCTGTTAGCAACGGGCAGCTTCCCCTGGCGGGCGTTACATACAGAGAAAGTTGCCGCGGATTAAACTTGGCAGTACTTGGCTTCTTTTCTTTTCAAAGTTATTTGTGTGTTCTCTTTTTCTTTCTTTTTCCCCTCTATCTTGTAATTTTTTGTTGTAAGGTTTGCCGGAGCTTCTGAGAATCCTTGAGTATTTTTTTTAATACGTTGCATCACGATTTCATGACACCATTTACCCTAATTTCACAAACGAATATTCCTTTTTGTTCAATTTTTTTTCTTTTTGTCTTTGCCTTTTCCTCTTGGCCTAAGCGGGCAGTGCACTGTGTTCCACAAACACTAGGTTTTTCTTTGAATGTGATTCTTGCCCTATTCCTCCCAAAATAGAAGGAAAAAAAACGGAACGGCGAAGGGGACGGCAGATGCTGGCAGTCCCTGCAGCCCTCCTGCCCCACAGCACGGCCGCTCAGCTGCGAGCCCCCGAGCTCAGCTGTTTATCCCTGGTAAAGAAACCTTGTCCGCAGCAACCCAGGCTAACTCTGCCGTCAGCATTGCTTTGAGCAGGACCGGGAGGTCCCAAGGTCCTTCCAAACTAAATTGTACAATAATTCTGGGAGGAAAAGGGAAACATGGCCACGCAGCCGTGGTGGGGAAGGGGCAAGGCAGCACTGCTCGTGCAGGATTACCAAATCAGAGGGTCGGTATTTGTTGAAATGATAAAAACCAAAACAGCGTTGCCATTAGTTCAGCAGTGTATCACGTTGTTTGTTAAAACCTTAAATGTCTCAGAGCTTTCTTTAATCTGAGGTGATCTTCACTTGGTAAAAGTCCCTTTGTGTTTCTGATTTCTTTCTCCTGCAGAGGAAGGATGCCCTGTGTAAATAAAGGATATGATGCTCTGCTCCACTGACATTTA
This sequence comes from Phaethon lepturus, assembly GCF_000687285.1. NCBI lineage: Eukaryota > Metazoa > Chordata > Aves > Phaethontiformes > Phaethontidae > Phaethon > Phaethon lepturus. Next base: position 21,208 of record NW_010537726.1, on the reverse strand, counting down.
TTAAATTAAAGCTGTAATCAGTACAGTATGTCTCAACCATAATATTAATGTGGCTAAAACAGTAAATGCCATCGTGTTCAAAGCCTAACACCTGTTTTGTATTACCATCAGGATAGTTATTTCATTTTTCATTTTAATAGAATATTCTTTGATGAAATCCATAACTCGGTTGTAATTTTTAGTTCCCAACCCAACATCAATCCCAGAATATGATTAAAAAATCCTACTCTCAGATCTTAAGTAAGTTTCTTCTAAATTTTGCCAGACCGTTGTGATAATGTTGGGAGTTTAGGGAAGTGAATAAAGATGTCGAATCCTTTGACATCACTCAGGATTTCACCCTTGTTTTCCAGCAAGCGAGTCCTCTGCTGTTGGGAAGAACGGTGGGACTCCGTCCTTTTTGGGCTCCTGCTGGTCACACACCGCCCTCCCCTCAGCCCCCTCCTCTTCCGCGCTGGCCGGCCGTGTGCTGGGAATCTGCAGCAGGGGTGCCAGCGTTCGCAGGGCTCCTGGGCAAAAGGCAGGCGACGGGGAACGCACCCGGGGCAGGCGCAGGTGCGTGGCTGTATGGGGGGGTGAGACGGTGGGGAGGGTCCTGGGCTGGGCCCTGCAGCAGCCTCCTCTCCCGTCTCAGGTCTCAGCCCCTTCCTCCGCCCGGGGCCGGCAGGGGATGGGAGCCAGCCCCAGCCCCGCCAGAAGGGAAGACGACGGCCCTGCCTGGGCTGGTGGAGTGCAAAGCCCGTGGTGGAGTCAGTCGGTTGGAGTTTGGACGTGTACTTGGGTGATTTCTTCTATCTAGGTGCTTTCCGTGCCATTCTCAGTAGTTCTGGAGCCATCCTCAAGTGCTGAAAAATAGAACGACATCCCTCGCTTTTCCTCTCCCTTCCTGCATTTCCCATCTTCAGGGGAACGGTCTGATGGATGTGTTTGTTTTTCGGGATCTGTTATGCTGAAGAGATGGGAAGAATGAGAGTGAGGGGTCTTCCTCCACGGTCGCTGTTTTGTCTAGCAAGCTTTCTGTTCTCTAGGGCCAGCTTCCGTAACAGCTAAACTACTTCTATTTTTAAGACTATTTGAACTAGAGAAAATCAGGAAGATTATACACAGTTGTCAAGAGTTTCTGTCAACAGATGAAAGCAAGACCGCTCTGTTGGCTTCTGGCAAGTGTTTCTAATCTGTTCTGCATCTGCTTTCCTGGTATACCCTGCCCAACGGTGCTCCTGCAGTCAGACCTCACAAGGTTCCCACCTCCCACCGTGGGCACGCCCTGGGGTGACTTGTGCGATGGAGAGTAGAGAACGGCCGTGCTGGGCTGCCAAGGGGGGACTTTGCTTTCTCGTGAGCCCGAGCCCAGTGATTTCTTGCAGCTGGCCAGTGCTCACAGCGTGCTTCATATCGAGGGTATGCAAGTAGAAGGGAGATGTTGTGCTATGGGTGCGTAAGGTGTCATACTACCAAGAGTGGGAGAGGACCATGGAGACAATGCAAATACCTAAGTTCTGTGCTTAGGCTATCCTAACTTCGACTGTAGCAATAGGATAGACTTTCCCATCGCTCTGCTCAGCCTGACTGCTATCTTGGCCTTGAAGGCTGACGCAAGTTTAACTAAGTGAATGAATTAGCAGAGCTCCTGCATAAAGCTCATCAAAGACTTCAGTTTTAGTGTTACCAGCCATAGGTTTGGGCAGTATTATCCTAAAAATCCTGCAATAAATTAGAATGAACCCAAACTCTAATGGGTTGTCGCGTTTGATATACAGATTGTCCAAACACTGCTTGCTCTCAGTGTGTCACAACTCATGTGACACTGAGGAATAAATGACAGATGTTGAAAATGAAGGATTTTTCTTTGACAGTCTGTTGCCTCCAGCCGTCCTGCCCGCTGCTCCTGGGCCACGTTCAGCCTGAGGGCACGGCTGCACCTTAGCACCGACTGGTATTGCGGCTCCGAGACCTCTCCAGCAAAATCACTCAAGAGCTCTTGTTCCATAACGACAATACAGCAGTGGTTTATTTGAAGGCTGAGCCAATTTTGTATCAAAGCCAAATATGTCTGGCTTGGCACCGTGAGGTAGCACTGGAGCCAAGCAGCTGGAGCAGACTGTACATGTATTTAAAAGAACAAAAACAGAGAGACTCTTAAGTTATCTCCTGTAAGAGGTCAATCAGAGTGCCAGAATGCAGTGCCAGGTTTTGCACCAGGCTTCCTCTGGTCTACCCCTGCATACCTACAGACCCAACTCCCAGGCTAAGACTTGATTCTCCTCTGATTTCTCACCTCTCCTCTGGCGCTAATTGCAGGAATTACACCCCTGTAAAAGTGTTAGCATCTTGCCCCCTCGCCCACCTTTTTTCTTTTTGGTCCAGGTCATGTTCTTCGCAATCCACACCACCACAAGGAAAAGCACTTTAGGATTTTCTGTGTGGACCTGTCTTGAAGCTGTGTCTGTCTCAGAGCTAAGGGAGTTGACTTTTCCTGATGCACAAAGAAACAGCAATGACTCTTTGGCCTTAATATTTCAGTCATATTCTGGGAATCAGGTTTTCTTAGTTAGAAGCATTTAAATTTGAGTGAACCTGAAAAGGTTTGCTTTCATTCAGGGTGTAATTCATCACTAATTTAACCCCTTTTCCTCGAAGAAAATGAAACATACCCTTTTCCATGTGTTCAGATGGTGGATAAGATGGATCCTCTACCCACCTGGGCCCCAGAAATGCTTCAGGTCTCTCTGTCTGAACTGTGGCCTGAGAATGAGAAGGAATCATATTGGATCACAAGATATTATGAACTCAAGGCACACTTTTTTCTTGTCTAATTAACAATTTTACCCATGATATTAAATCCACATGTGCTCATAACACACCACAAATGAGAAATCTGGAAACCCATTTTCAAAGCACTTTCCGTTATGCAAGAGCAGGAGATGTACCGTAGCTTTTCAGTAAATTGGTTGGTAAATTGTTTTCTCTCTCATCTTTACTGCTGTAACAAAAACATGTTAGCTTTAGGTCTCAATTTTTTTTTTAATTTGTTTGCTTATTTGTTCTCCTTCCTATTAGCTTGAATCAAGGAAAGAACCCAAATAAACATGTTTGACCTGCAAGCAACTGCATAAATAAAGGGTAAAACCTGTTTATTGACATAAAGCTTGGAGAGATTCTGGTGGCGAGGTGAAAGGTCATGTCCAGTGGTCATTTATACTGACTTGCTTCAACACATATGACTATGAAACTGCCCTTGATTTTGTGCAAAATGCCTTGGAGAAGTGCTCAGCTGCCAGCTCATTCCTTGCCCTGGATTCAGAAGGGAATTGAGGTGTAACCCAGTTAAAGGTAATTACCTCTAACCCGATTCTGTACTCTCTGAAATTCCTGCGAGATTCACAGCCCTTGAAACGAGAAATCCGAGACCTTTGCATAAAATGTTTGTTCAAGCCTCTTTATAAATGAGGGAATGTGGTTGAACTGGAGCCCCGGTGAAGGTGGCTGATTTCAGCGGCACCGCGTTAATACTGCATCGGATGAAGTCTTCACTCTGCGCTGCTGCTGGAAAGCTCATGTCCACCTACAGCATAGACAGACCTGGAAGGAGTGACTCGGTCTCAGCTTCCTTAGGGACCAGCTTGGGGCTCTTGGCCATTTCTACAAAGACGATATGCAGGTGAGGAGGAGGAGCGGTGATGGCTGAAGATATTATTTCTGCCTGGGGGAGACAGCTAAGGAGGCTTGACTCCTGCCCCTCTCACACCGGTTAGCTGGTGTGCGAGCGAGGAAGACCTGCGCTGCACTGAGCGCGCGTGGAGCCATTAATAACGCAGGGCCAGCTGCGAAGGGCCGGGCTCGTGGTTCAGGCTGACAGCACACGGACACAACCCAAGTTTTTAAGCAAAAGCAGATGGCTACTGTGAAAGAAGCAAATTGCTGCCAATGAAGACTGAGCTGGGGGCAACCATCATTATTTAGGGGAGCGGCGGTGTGACAGTCTCGTGGGATTACACTGTGATAATGGGTGGAAGCTCGCAGGAAACAGGCAAGCCTTTTGCTTTAGACCTCTTGGTCAGGGCTCCTTGGCCGACTCCTTTCTCGGGCGCAGCTGGACACTGCGGGACGAGCGGCAGGAGGAGAGCTTTTGCTTCGGGAGTCACCGCCCGGGAACAGTTGCTGCATGCAGCGTGCGCTGCAGGCACGCATCTTGCCGGAAACGCTTGCGTTGAAAAAGGCAGAGTGGAGCTGCTGGGGCTGCAGAGCGCACAGGGCACGTGTCTGCCCTTGCACCCGTGTGAGGAAGGGAGGGAGGTTTGGGGAGCGCCTTACGGGGGTTACGCCTGGCGTTTGCCAAGCCTGAGCTGTCGGAGCGGAACTGTGCAACCCTTGGTCTTGCTCTGCCCCTCCTGTTCAAATTGGGTCCAGCCTCCCTTTGTGTCAGCTCAGGTCTTTTAAAAAAATCCCACTGGTAGATCATCTGCAGGGAGAGATCCGGCTCTGGGGCTTGCTGAACGGCTGAACCCACTTCGCCCGTCGTGCTCATCTGGAACCACAGTCTTAAGATTGTTGCCTTGGAAGATAAATGAAAATGTCACTAGCCTTGGCTGGGGTCCTTAGTGAAATGCCCTTTCAAGGTTCCTTATTCTGGCAATAAGTGGGTTTCTAATGATCACATAGACATGCATGGGAAAATATAGGAAGAACGGGTCTATAGGGGTTGTTGTGCCTATTATCTGTGTATAGGCAGCATTGTGTGTATTATGTATGTTTGTTTAGCTGAAGTAAGACAGGCATTAACATTCTGTTTCAGTCTTAATTAGTGGCTGATAAAAGCACAAGGTGATACTTAACAGTCTTGACAGTGTAATTTATCTAAAATTTCCTAATAATACGGTTGCAGCAGTCTTGGAAGGGCTGCTTTAATGACTTTCACACGCTTAAGGTTTGGTACCAACAATATCCAATATGTTGGTTGCTTAGGAGACAAAATTAAACAAAGCTGAACATATTTATTTCTCCCCCTTTTACTGCACAGAGGATTATCTCACTGCAATATTTTTCTCTATTAAATGCCTAAGATTTAGGTGTTTATAAGAATGAAAAAAAACCCCTAACAATCCAGATCGCCTATTAAATCAGCAGATGGCTCCTACAGCCAAATTAGGGACCTGTGATAGAACAATAAAAGCTCTGCTTTGTACAATGCACATGTTCAGAGCTGGCAGTGTTAAATGAGACCCCCATGCAATCCGCTCTGATAAATAGCCTTACTGGCATTGACCTCTTCCTTTGTATAATTCAACACTGTGTCATCAGTTGCACTTGCACAGATGTCTTTGCAATTTAGCAGACCTTGTATGGACTGACTTTCCCAATATTTGTTTAAGATGAACTGTATAAACTTGTTATTAGTAGTCTGCCGGAGTAAGGGAGATAACAGTGTTTGCATTAGGCTACGTAAAATACAGCACCTGGGCAAGGTGCAGCGAGCGCGTTCCTAGCAAATGTCGTTGTTGCAGGGTCTGCTGCTGATCCTGCTGAGGGCACAAGTAAAACTCCCTGCAGACTGAGTCAGGCAAGAGCGTGTCTTGTCTGGGTTGTGCAGAGCTTCTGCGCTTAGTGTGGCTGAGTTACTAAATTTTCGCTGTTTTTAAAAAGTCTGAATTCACCTGAGAAATGCAGGCAGCAGAACAGGGCTGCGGTGGGATCCGACTGATCTCCTCTCAGTTGTATGTCCATACAGTCCCAGTGATTTCATCACTAGTCCTGCTTTTCAGCGGCTTGTACGATACCGGCGCACGGCCGTTTGGGAGCCTGTTCCGGGGCCTGTGGCCCAGCCCGTGCCAGCCGGGGGCATTGGGCCTCTCTGTGTTTCCATGCTGCCAGCTGCAGCATCAGAACAGCAGCCTGGGCTCGCGCTGGGAAACGCTCCGTGGTGGATAAATAATGTCCCTGCAAAGTCGCCTCTCGGCCAAGAGGTTGCCCCGTGCAGGGGGATCCCTGGATGGGAAATAACCGGAGCGAAGTGGACGCCTGATGGGGAGTCACCGGTACTGGTAGCTGGAGCGTCTCATTAGAGGTCGGGGAAAGCACCCCAACATCTGCACACACAGAAGCCTTTCTTAAGCAATGAAATTAAGTTTCACTGCTTGATCGTTAATTCTTACTGTAATTACTCAGTAACCTGGCGGTAGACCTGTTCCCCTTACCCAAGTCCTTTCGAGGGCACGGTACTGATTTACAAATAGACGTAACAGAAAGGGCAAACAGTTTGTACCAAACAGTTGCTTCTCCCATGCCTCGCCTTGAGTTTTCAAACCTAACCTTAGCTTAAGGGAGGGGGAAAAACAGTCCTGTTGTAAAAACCACATTGTTTCTCTTAGGTGATAATTACAAAATGTCTGGTTTTTTCCTCCTGGACGGAAAGCCTGGGATAGGGAGAAGTAGGATCAAAGTCCTGGAGCAGCAAGGCTGATGGTAGCTAACGTATGGGCACCATTTCATTTTTCATTGAGTTTATCTTTTCTTTCCCTGCCTCTCTCTTCTCCCCACAGTATCTCTGCATTGATTTTTCACTCTGCCTGTTTATAAATGTTTATAAAGCATTTAGGGAGCCTAGAGAAGAAAAGGTCTCTAAGTACTTAGTGGAGGAAGAACTTAAACACTGGGCTGCTATATTCTTGCTGACGCTGGGCAGTATTTAAAGCCATGCAGAGTCCTGGTCCTAGAATATGGTGCTGCTTGGGTGGGGATGATTAAAGCGGGCAAAACACAGCCCATCTACAGCCACCACAGTCCAGCCAACGTTGCAGAGAGCAGAAGGACTTGAAACAGCATTGGCATTTGCAGCACGAGCAAAACCAACATGCCAGTAGATGATAAAGGAAACAAGTACATATTATTCCACATTTACTGTTTGCTTTGGGCAATGAACTTTATTTTCACATGAAATACTGAATGACCTCCTTGTCTTCCTTCCCACCCACTGAGTAAAGTCTTCTTGATAAAATAGGAATCGAGATGTTTTTAAGCCAATACATACATTTATTGGTACTATCATATTGTTCATTACAGAAATGAAACCAATCAGGGTCTTCATTTAAACTCACAGGAAAGATGCAGGAATTCATATCCCAGGCATCCCATTGTTTCTGATAGCTGGAGTGCTAGTGCAGCACCAATCCCACCTTCTCACTACCACTTCTCTCTCTTTGCTGCATTCCTGGCTATTTCTATTTCCACACGCCACTTTGGCAACCTTACAGCGCCCAGCCACAGAGCCATCTCCTTAACGAGGGTAGAAAACTGCATGTGCAAAGGTGGAAATCACCTCTGCCTTGCACAGGTGCAGGAGGTTCCAGAAAGCATTGGAGGAGCTAAATTCAATCTGGTTTGCATCAAACACTAATTTCAATATAAGCTTTTACCATTACTGAAAGATGGAACATTCACTGTCTAAAAAGGGCTAAGGAATGAGGGAAATCCTGAAAAGTTATTTTTTAGATTTGCTATCCCTGTTTCACCCTCATCATCCTCCTTAAATGTATCAAATGGGGCACCTTTGAAACCACTCGGGCTCAGCTGGTGCTCCATTTCCCACCCCTTTTCACACAGCTCCATCCAATTCCTCCTCCAGTGGCCTGACAGCTAATTAGGGGATCCCTGCATCGCTGCTCTGGCACGTGCTTACCTGGGCCCTTCTGGGGGTGGAGGTCGGTGGGGTAGAAATCAGGAAAACAGCTAGATGTCCATGCTGGAGTTGAGTGGGGTGAAGGGCTACAGGTGAGACAGCAAGAGCCCAAGTTCCTCCTGCTCCTCTGAGGCCATTTGCAGTGTGGTTCCTTGCAAGGGATGCACAGCGCTGCCAGAGCGGGGTAAGTTGTAATGTAAGAGGCAAAATGCCGTCGGTGTACGTTGAACCTTGGCCAATGTAATACTTCAAAGGGGCTGGGGGTGTCTTAACAAGGTGGGAAGCTAAAATGAAGCTACAGCAATTTCCTTCTGTTGCTGCATGTTTGAATGCTCTTCTTTTTTATTCTTGAGGGTTTAATTTTAGCAAAGTGGTGTTTGTCTAATTTCTCCTGATCCCTTGGCTTGAATGTTATGAGTTCCCAGTCTCTAGAGCACTGTGTTTTATTGGAGGCTTGGATGCTGATAGTGCCCAGATAATTCTACTGCTCCGGCTGGGGGATGACAGGGAAGCCACAACTTCTGAAGCACCGTGGGTGATTGGATCTGCTTATAACTGTTCCATGGGGCAGGTTAGTGGAGTTAGGATCTTTATAAGGCAGTTTTCCAAAGGAAGCTCTTTTTCCGCTGAAGTTGAAATGTTTTGCAGGAAGGCGTCTATTTCAAAGATGTTTTGGCAGAAAAGTTTGGAAAGGAATGTTTGTTTTGACTCCTTTGTTTTTGTTTGAGCTGCTTTTTCAGTGCTTCAGTAAAGTGGTTGCTTGTTTCTAAACAGAAGCATTTTGAAATCTCTGTTCTGCAGAATGACTTGAGGTTTTGAGGTTTTGTTCTAATTCAGAGTAGCAGCAACCTTTGAAGCATCAGGATACACTGTAGGTATAGAATTCATCTAACATCAGGTAGGATATGACATCTCGTGTAAGCTCCATTTGTAATTGCTTCTGCTCTCACCTCTGTGGGTCTCTAGCTGGGCCCTCGGTTGTGAGAACGTTTGCTAGCATGCCTGTGGAAAGGTCTTCCGACCTGGGAGTTGCCTGGTTTAGTTATTTATGCAATTAAAGAGTTTTTGCTTGCAAAAGAACAAGTCTTATCCACCGCAACACTCAAAGAATTTTGATAGGCTGGTGCTAGGCTGAGCTTTTAAAATGCACCTGATACTGAATGGCTTGGTCTGGCTTTTAACAAAAAAGATTAAAGAGGTCTCAGACCTGCAGCGCAGGCGGGGAGCTGTCTGATCTCCATAGCGTGAAGAAGCCCAGGATGCAGCAGCAGGCGGAGGCGTCATGTAGCCAGGCCCAGAGTTCGTGCTTTAAATGCATGAGGCTGGCTCGTCCCCACACTAGTGTCTCGGAGCGGAGACCTCTGCGTGGGCACGGGCTGAGCCTGGTGGGGGTTACATTCAATTCGGAGTGTTTTCCGGGACTGCACGGCTGTTTTCCCATAGCAGTTAGCACTGCTGCTGTGGAGAATGCCCTCTTCTCATGCATGCCGTAAGATGACGGGAACGATGAGTGTCGGTATTCCGGTGGGTGGGATTGGGAACGCCGTGCTGGCAGGAGGCAGAGAAGGGGCTGCTGTCCCAGGCCACCGGCGCGTGGCAGCCTGGACTCCCCTTGGGCCGCTGGTCCCGGAGGGCAGGGCATGGTGTCTGCGAGATCTCGGGTGCTCCTTAGGCTCTCATATCTTTGCTGTATTCTGATAAACCAATAAGGCTCAGAATTATTTTGATTTAGACAATCCAATACTTGAAAACAGCTAGACTTACACAGTCAATAAAACAAAACTGTCTCTTCAGCACTGCGCTGACAAGGCTCTGAAGAAAGACACACAGAGAACCTCTCCACTAATATTAAACTGATTTGGCCATTTTTATTCTATAAAGGAGGCTGGTTATGAGATTTAAAGAGACTCATATATCATGCTGCCTCATTAATTTTCCATTTGGGCTCAGCTGTCAGAGGATACCATATTAAACTGCTGCCTGGAGTAGTCTTCGGTGGCAGAGAAATGATGTTTGATACCCTTTGCATTTCGCACAGTCCGTATAAAAGATCTCCTTGATTTGCCATCCCTATTATTTTCTGTCAGAGAACCCTACATGGCCTCTCCAAAATAATATCACCTCTCCAAAACCCTGAAGGTCTATTTGTGGTTTCCATGGTGACAAAATGACCCATAATATTCTTTGACTACTTCAGTAAATGAAGGACACAACTGGGCCTTTGAAGAATAATAGATTTTTTTTCTTTTTCTTAAGAAAAGACATACTTGTGAGCTCAAAGGGGGGGAGGGAGGATGAAAAAGATATTAAGGGAAGAGATTTGGCTTGTAACTCAAAGGGCTTTGTGTCAGCAAGTACAGCAGAGACAGCACTTGTTGAAAAATAGACCTTGAGCCATCTGGTACCAAAACAGAAGTGGGATATAGCCCTTGTGATGACTGAGATGAAGGAGCTTTTGCTGTTACTGATTTTTACAATAGCTGTGCTACTTAATTCTGAATGCGGTGACACGCAGGGCCAGGCGCTGCAGGTGCAAGTGTGTGGTTAAAACATTTTCTTCCAGGATCTGTCAAAACCCCGCGCTGTGCTGTGCAGGGGGGAAGGTGGGGTTTTCCAGCAGAGCTGGCCTGGGGGAGAAGCGGGTGGGAGGGAAGCAGCGAGGCTTTATTCAGGGTATTTGTAGGCTTTGTGGAAAAGCCAGGTTTCCAGTTGTAGCACGGCTAACGATGTGCCCTGACGGCAGAGCCCGTGCTGGTGCGCTGGGGGAAGGCGCCGAGCGGGGCGCACGCTGCCGGGAGCCGCCGCCCGCGTTTCGGCTGCTTCCTCCCACCCTCGTGGGACTGCGTGGCTGCAGCCTCTCTAGGGCAGAAAGCATCCCTTACTGCCTGGTGAACCATAAGACCATGTCTCTTGGCTACTTTGCATAAAATCAGTAAGCTATTTGTAAACTGCTTAGTCTTGTGAGAGCTACTACCCCAGGAGTGTTCACAGCATGCTCTGGAAAGAGGTTTTTAAAACCACATCTTACAGGTGAAGAAACTGAGAGTGAAAGCAGGTAACGGAGCTCAGCAGAGCACTGCAGAATCTCTGCGGGTACGTTGGGGAGGAGAATGCAAGGCTGCTTGTTCCCTCCCTAAGGTACTTTGGGATAATGCTCTTTCCTTAGATGAACTATAATTCAGTTTTCTTTAGTACACGTTCCCAGCCTGTCCAGTGATGCCATCCATGACGATAAGCTGCTGGTCTCATCATGCACTGGGCTGGAACTGGGTAGTCATTAGGTCAGAAATATGGAGAAAGGATGGCTAAAATGCCTCAGAATAACAAATGTGAGATTCCTGGATTGCAGGAGCAGGCACTTCCAGGTGGTTCAGGTTATCTTGGGTAAGTAAAATCCAAACATCTGACTTATCTGAGCATTGAGGGGGCTCCGCCGCAGAGCAGGAAAACTCAAAACGTTCCCAGGAACCTGTCTGTAATTCCTGCTTCTGGAGTTACTGAGCTTTTCTTGTGGTGCTTCTGGCCTTTTGGGTGTATTTTAGTACTTTACCTGCCAGTCCTGGAAGAAACAGGGAAGTACAAAGATGACTTAACACTTGAAATTTAATTCTAGAGTGTCCTGGTTGTTTGCAGATGTCCCTGAAATGACTTTAACAGCTCTTGCCCCCGCGTATGCTAGTGCAGCAAGAGGGGACCAAACTCTGGAGCAATTCGTTGCTCACTACTTACCCCACATTTTGATGTTTTTCTAGCTTGGATGGGGGTTTTTTTGACTGAAAATAAATTAACAACTTTAAAAAAACCCCAACCAAACAACAGAAACACTTGCATGACTGGCTGCTTGCTTAAGACAGGACTTCAATTGAGGCAACTTAAATAATACAAACAAAGGAAGAAATGAGGGGAAGATTGAGCCAAAAACCAGTCTAAAACTACATTTACCAACAGCCTTGACAATTTGAGGCAAAATCTTGGTTGGTTCCTCTGTTCCTGACATGTGCAAGCCTTTGGCAGGGATGATTAAAGTCTCTGCTGCTTCCCCTCTAATGTGAACAAAGCCCTTTAGAGCCCTATTCTAGTTCTCTCTTAGCATCCTATTTGGTTTCCTTTGGGACTGACCTCCGACTGCCCACAGCCCACCTTCATCCTGTTAGAGGGCCTGCAGAGAGTTACTAAGTTAAACATCATAAATCCCACTATAAATGATTACACAGAGCTTTTCACTGACAATCTTCTGTGGGGATATCAAGCTTGATAGAAGCATAAATCATTTAAAGAACATCTGCCTAATGAGGGGTAACCTGGAACTGCTTCCCTGAGCCTGAGTGTACCAAGGGGGAAAAATGTAGGCAATTGGACTATTTTAGCTAGTGCCTGCTGGATGCAAGTGGTTGATTTTGGTTGTCACTACTATGCCTTGCTGGACATATGGGACTTGCCCACATTCCCTGACAGCAACATTTGCTTTGCCTGCAGCCCATGGCACCAAGAATAAGGATATAAGGTTAGTTTAGGGGGTGTGGTTGTAAAGGAAGTCTAATAATGTGTCTAGACAAAAAGTTCTACAGAGGCAGATGAGGCAGAAGAGGAAGCCCAAGCGGGTGGTTTAGAGGCAAGCCGAGCGAAGATGTGCTGTGGTCTGGGACCTCTGGTTTATGAAATGAAAACAGAACTGGGGGGGCTGAGAATGGGAGCCATGATTTAGGAGGTGGGTAGAGAATGCACCTGGACTTAGGTTACCAAGCTCTGGCTTGAAACACCATACAGGATACATAGCATCTGTTTATGGGAATATAGGAGGGTGTTGAACAGAAGACTCATAGTCAATGCAATGATTGCATTTGTCAGGGAAAGAACAAGGTGAATTTGAAGGAGGGAGTCTAATACGCTTAAGAATCAAAGCATGACTAGTAGATAAGGAAATTGCTGATAAACGCAAAGGGCGAGTTTGCAAGAGATTCTGACATGTTCCTTAGGACCCCTCTAGTCTGGATCAGGGCTAACAAGCCTGATTACTGATGATACTGCACACAGAAAATAAACTCAACACTTGAAAAGCCCTTTCCATCCTTTCCTTAGGTGTGCTGAGAAGAGTTAGTTTCCCATTGTCAGTCACAGTTAAGCTAACCTGCGGCTTTGACCATCTGAAAGGTACCTGACTGTCAAACTGATGATGGAAGGATTAACAGGCAACGAATGGCAAATGGAAGCTTTTCCATTTAAAATCACTGGATCATCAGGAAAGGTGTAAATTAACAGCAGTAACCTTGGAAGGCAATTGAATCACTCTGGCAGTGCAAATTTGACTGCCAGATGCTCATAGCAAGTATTCGTGTCATGGTTTGAAGACCATGCTGCTCCCTGATGATAGATTTAACAGACATGACTAGCAATAGGAGCAGGGTAATTTTTAAGCTAAAGTTCTTGTCACACAGAATTGGCTGTGAGATTTCAGGAAACTCGTTGTCTCCCTGCCTAAATAAACTTGCTGGGTGTCTGAGTTGTCCCATCACCTCATGGTGGGGTGGTTGTTGGGTGTTACTTCTCTCTCTGACCTGCAGAGATGGTGCCTTGCATCTTACTTCTGTGATTAGAACCGAGACAGTGAGGTCAAGAATAGTTCAGTCTTTTTCTTGTGCTGTTGAGGATGAAGTCAATAGGAAGTAAATATTATTGACTGCTGTTTTCACTCAAAAATCAAGATTCATTGAGGTGAATCTGAGGTCAATAGGAGCTCTCAAGGGGGAGGAGACCAATAAATCATGACACTAAATAAAACAATATTTGTAATGCAGCTAATTTTGGATATTGACTGTTATTTGATCTAGTGGGTTTTGCTGTGGGGGGTTTTTTTTAATTGTCCTGTTAACCAGATTGGTAGGCTGTACCATTTTAAAGGACACTTAGTCTTACTCCAGTTATGTACTCTTAATTACAGTGGATTGAATTTCACCCCAGTGTAAAGAAATTGTAGAGTAATTTAAGTTGGAAGGGATCTTTCAAGTTTATCTGGTCCAGCCGCTGCTTGGAGCACGGTCAACTTTCGATGGAAACTCAATATTCTTCTGTGTCGCAGCGATCCCACTTTACAGAGATTGAACCAAGCAGCAGTCCTTTCCCAAGGAGCTTTCTTGTCTTTCCTTGGGCCTAAAGAAGCAACCAAGACAACATGTGTGAGTAAAGTATAAGAACAGCTTTTAAAGAAATGAATCTGCCTTTGATTCATCATTACTTTTTAGCTTTAGAGAAGGCATGAGCACATGCAAATAAAATGATGATGAAGGTAGATAACTGGTACTTTTGAAGGAAATATGTAAAGACAAAGTTTATTATGTATCTTTGTTCTGTGCTAGGACAGTTAAAGTCTACCGCTTGGATAGTGTGGGACTGTGGAGTACCTCATTTAGGGCCATAAAATCTATGGGGAAATGTCACACAGTGTGTTAGCGTAGTGATGGGCTGTCTGGCTTCCTGCTGGAAGGTGGAGTATTTAGCTCTACCTTTTGGGACCACAGAAGTCTACATTTTCAGTGTTTGCTGAGGATTTGAGACAGTTTGAAGAAGCCTCATATTCAAGAAGTGCTAGGGACCCTCTTTTGAAAATCAGGCCACCTAAACACATTGCAGGTGAGGCAACCTAAAGCTCACTGGACTATAGAAAGCTTGACCACTCTTAGATCAAAGGTAACTTTCTATGCATCTTCATGAAGGGGGCTAAGGACATGGCTATAAAGCACAGACTGCCACAGGGAATTCTAGCTAGTTCTAAATGGTCCAGCTTGGATGCTAAAAGCAGCTTAGCTGAACTTGCTCCAGAATTCAGGAAGGGCTAATTAGTCTTGGTTGGTATATTTGCCTGGGTGGAGCTCTTTGTCTACTTAAACCTTAACTGGGTGTAACTGAGTTCTCTTTATGGCATTACTTTGTGCCGTGTAAGCCCATGCAAGTAGGACATGTTTGCAGGAGATAAGATGATGTACTTTGGGGAAGGGGACACAAGTAGAGATGGAGGGGGGAAGTGCCTAAAGAACAATCCTTGGCAAGTATGAGTCTTTTTATAGCTCTTTTTTTTTTCCATTTAATTGAATAAGACAATATGAACTAGATAGTAATCTCACTACAGATTTTACAATTTCTTTTGGACAGAGTTTCCTTTTTTCCTACATGTGCATACATGGCCTTGATCAATGTGGCTACGTTCTGTAGTTGAGAACTGTGTACGTTCTCTCGGTCCAAATCAGGGTCATTTGATTAGATTGTCAGCTGGTCTAAATAGCTGTTGCTCCGCTTGAAGTCAGTGGAGTTACGCCAGGTTATACCAGCTGAGAATGTGACCATCATTTTTACTGTCACATTTCTAACCCTTGCTATGCTTTTAAATTCCTGAGCTGAAGCCAGCCCTTGCAATAGCTGCAGGGTAGGATTTTCAGAAGCATCCAGCCTTGGCCTAACTGTTCCCTCGGTCGTCAAGGGATGTTTCTCGTGTTACTGCATCCAGCCCCGGAGTCAAACGGGTTGGGTTCGATTCGCCTGCCGCTGTAACGCCGAGGACCTGGTCCTCCACTGCAGCACATCAGCTTCGGTCCCCTGAAATCAGCAGGGCTGGGCCGGTTTACAGCTCCCTGAGGATCAGGCCTTGGGCCGGCATGTTGCTGTATTAACAAACGAAGGTTGCAAAATAGCAGTACAAGCCGCTGCCTTTACGGCAGGAGTGGGGTTTCTTCCCTACCTGGAAATGGCAGGTCCCGGTTTGGCTTCCCCTGGGACGGCTCTCCAGAAGCAATGCAGCGCTGAAGGAGCAAAGCACTGCTGCCTGGCTGGTTTCCCCACGGCCTGGCGGCTGTCAGCCCGGCCTTGCCGTGTGCCGGCGGAGCTACTGGGCGCGCGTGGATCGATGGGGGCACGCGAGGCAGGCGGTTGGCCCTTACGTTGCT
>NW_010537726.1:0-5316 GCF_000687285.1 Phaethon lepturus | reverse complement strand
GAACAAGCCGCTGCCTTTACGGCAGCAGTGCGTTTCCTTCCCTACCTGGAAATGGCAGGTCCCGGTTTGGCTTCCCCTGGGACGGCTCTCCAGAAGCAATGCAGCGCTGAAGGAGCAAAGCACTGCTGCCTGGCTGGTTTCCCCACGGCCTGGCGGCTGTCAGCCCGGCCTTGCCGTGTGCCGGCGGAGCTACTGGGCGCGCGTGGGGGCACGCGCGCCAGCCGTTTGGCCCTTCGTTTGCTTTTAAGTAGCATTTCAGCCTTGTGGTCAACTACCCACCGTCGCTTCGTGTTCGTGCGAAGGAGGCCTGCAGGCTGCCGTTGGGGCTGGGCGCCGCGCTCTCAAACCAGGTGCTGCGCTTCCAGGAGTGCAGCTGGTGGTCCCGCTTCATTTTTGGCCAGGGGATATTTAGGGTTTGGGCGTGTTATTGCCAGTCACTCGAAGCCGGAAGGCAGAAGAAGGGATGTCCTTCTGCTCGGCTCTCACGAAGGCGTTTGCTGCAGGACTGCCAAGGCGAGCAGGGATTTCGGAAGAGGAAATCATTATCTGCATAATTCTTCCCCAAATCTGCCTCGTACTCTAACATTAGCGAGCGTCTAAAAGTAGCCGCCAGAGCCGCTGCGGTGCCAAGTACAGCATTCCCCAGCGGGGTCTTCCTCCCAGAGCAAGCTTGGGCCCGCGATGGGCATTAAGGCCGGAGAGAAGGCGCTTGTGCTGACTGACTTGCCGCCGTTCTTCCAGCTGGCTCAACGGCAATGACGCACTGGCCAGCCTGCGCGTAACCCTTCCCTCCCCTCCCACCTGACGCGCTGCGTGGCTTTTGCCTTGTCCCCGGCATGCTTCCTGGAGGGCTGGGGGTGCCAGTGCGGCTCTGCCTTCGGCGCAGCGCTGGGAGATCGGTGTCCGAAAGAGGGTGGCAACTTGCCGGCCCCTGTCAGGCCTCTTGCAGCGTGAAGTCAGAGTGGGTGAATTCCAGCTACTTCAGTGGAAAATGGGAGCAGTTCCTCTGCAACCGGGGAGGGCTGCTGGTGCCTGAAAGCACCATCAGGCTCCAGATAGCTGAAAAACTTGGCATGTGGCTGTATGCGACACACGCTCGTTTCTCTGATGCGTGGGAATTCGTGTGTGTAACTGGGAATCCCAGCACGCTTATCTGTGAATAAACCCTGAACTGCTCTTCACGGGCTGACTCTGTAGTGTTTTGCAGGTCTAAGTTTGTGCTCATTTAAATCTTGTGAATTCCAGAGTTTCATGTTTGTTTCTTTACTATTTTCCAGTGCTTCAGATTAGGGACTAATACTTGATGATGGCTTTAAAACTGCCAAAGATTTACCCTGGGTTTTATATTGCCTAATTCTGTATGAACTTGGGCAATATGAGAAAACAGGTTGAGCCCGAAGATAAGGAATACATTAAAGAGGCTTTTTCTCTCCTGTCACTGCCCACCCCTCTGGCCTGGGGTTGGATCTTGGGGCGAGTCAGATCTAGGGCACTGTCTTAGCAAGTCTTTGCTTGCAGTGTTGCGTTTCTCACTCCAGTTCATTTTAGTCTACAACATGCCCACCCTTGTTCTGCCACTGTTTGAACCCATGGGACATCTGCCATGGGACAAGTGTGTTTGGTTTTGGGCCCTGCTCTGACTCAAATAGGGTTTGGTAGATCTAGAAAAGGGCCAGGACTCTCCTGGGAAAGAGAAAACTGAAGCGGATTTGACCAAGGTCTGTAAAATCCTGAGTGAAGCAGGAAAACTGAATAGGGAACAAACGACCATGTCTTGTCTTTTCCAGGATGTGACTTAAGGGGCATCAAATGAAACTATCAGATGGCAGATCCGAATCGAACAGGACATCCTTCCTCACACAGTGCACTGCTAAGCGGTGGCCTGCCTTGCCATAAGGTGTTGTAGATGTTGAGTTTTTATGTGGCTTAAAAGGCAGTTGGATGAATTTAAGGAAGAAATGTCCATTGAGGGCCATTAAATATGAAAGCTTTCATCAGCTGTGGCCACGGCGTGGGCTCATGGCACAGGCACGCGGTTAACAAGTTCCAGCAAAAGGGGCTTTGGGGACTGCACTGATCATCTCAGCTAACTTCATCAGGTATCTGTCAGACCACTGAGAAATGTTTCCAGTGCTAACCTCCATACTGTATCAGCGACCCGCCGCTTCTGCTCCCTTTGCTGCCTGCATAAAGGTCAAAGATAATGATTAAAAATAAATAAATAAATTGCTCAAGAAACCCCCACTGCTTTCCTCTCAGGTCGTTCAGGCTTGAAATAAATCATCTTTCTATTTCTGAAGGCACAGATGACTTAAGCCAAATTGCATTTGGAGCCGTTATCCTCACACTTCTGTTTTATTTATGCTGTCGTGTCTTGTGCTAACACTTTGTGAAATATTTATTTGCTTCTGGTCTCCTGCAGCTTAGCTCTGGATTCATGAGGCTCTTGCATTATGTCTCAATTCTGTGCAGCTGCATTATGTCAAGGAAGGAGAAAATGAAGACTCCAATCTGTGTTTTACATTATAACAATATACTGCACATCACCAGGTAATGTCATTCAACAGGTGGAGATTTTGTTTGCATGTGTCAGGCGCGTGGGTTGTGTTAGAGCAATGAAATCTATGTGTGGTTATAAAACCTTATTGTCCGATGAACAGTTCTTCTGTATGTGCTTCCCAAGCCTGCCCTTGTGCTTGCTCTACAGGTCCCAGGTAACTTGCATGCAAGAGTTTGAGAGCAGATGGCAACATCCTAAAAGACACCAACACACGATTTAGTGGTTCAAGGGATGTGTAAATTACAGATCTCAGATTCGCGCTGTAAGAAATGCTGTAAATACCTTTATCTTCTCTTCGGGAATGAAAGTCTGTGGCCAGAGTCAACCCAGTACGCATCTGAAATGGCTTCCCCAGGCACGGTGCCAGCTTCCCTCACCTCGGTCTGGAGGGGAAATGAGCTGCGGCAGTGCCCTCCGCAGCTGCGCCGCGGCTGGTGAGCTGGGAAGGGTGAAACCTCTGTGCTGGGTTTCCCTCCTCTTCCCTCTCTCTATCAGAAACGCTAGCGCAAGTGCCTGAATCTCCGCAAGAAGATCAGCGGTGTCTGCTGTGTGGGGATCAGGGTATCGGCTGATTTAAGACACTGAGGTGCAGCTCTGACGCTTGGCCCAGGCAGCAGAAGTCCGCTAGAAAGAAACCGTTCTCGTTTCCAGCTGCCAGCTAAAATGCAGACTAGCAGTGACTGGCTGTCATTTGAGTTGAATTGTTCTTCAGTGATTAGTATAGAATGTGCAAACGATTCTCAGTCCAGTTACTGGATGGACAAGTTTATCTAGCCTGAGAACCACCACAGGGCTGGCCCTCTTATCTGAGCAGAACTGACAAAGATTTAGCCAATACTGGCTGTAAACTGCCTGCATCTTTAGAAAGAGGGTCTAAAAAATGTCTGGGTTGTGGCCCATGATTGTACCGTGTAGGAGATTTTACTGCTGTAAACTTGAGCTTGGCACTCTGATGCCATCGCTTAGAAAACTTTCAGAGTCTAAATCCAGTTTTAGATAAATATATTTTTATATATACACATGTATGTGGGAAAAGAGCTGCTAAGCTGCTGTTGCCACTTCTTGCTGAATTATACCAACAAGCTCCTTCTGGTGTTAGCTTTAAGTGACATTTACTGTGTAAATGACACTGACATTCAGGATGAGATGTTGGCTTTCACAGCGGCTTGCTAATTCCGCCCAGGGTCTCCCAGAAGAAGAGCTTGCCGCAAGGAGCTGCTGCTTTGGCCTCCGGAGCCACGTGCTGTTTGGGGAGGAGGGCGAGCGAGCAGAGCCTTGTTCTCACCTCGGTGCTTTTCGCTTCCTGTCCTGGCTCTAGGAAACCTGGGGACACATGGATTTCACCGTCGGGCTTCCGCAGCCAGTGACAATGAACGCTGCTCGTGTGCGCAGCGAAGAAGCAAGGATGTGCTGGCCTTCTTCACTAAGTGCCTTTCACTAAAGATGGAGTGAGGGTGGTGGGTTGTGTTAAGGGATTGATCACTGGAGCGATGGGATGAGGGAATGGCACTGCCAACAACTGTTGTACAGGGATCGCACACGGATCCTCTGAAGGATCAGAAATTCACATTAGGTGATGCGTAACTTTGCTAGAAGAACTTGGGATTTATGTATTTATTTTTAACCAGAGGACAAGCTTTAAAAGCTGTGAACAGAGCTTTTTTGAAGGGCAAGTGGGAGTCAGTTGCCTAACTCGCATTGCCTGTCAGGGAGAGCTGGCTGCTGAGCTGCTCCTCATGCCTTTCAGGAATCTCCCCTTAGTCTGCATAATCTCTCTGTAACCCCTTTTTAATTAGCTTGTGTTTCTGGAAGAAGAGACCAAGTAGTCATGTTCAAAGATTATTGCTCTATCTAGCAGCTGCTAGAATAGACCGGTTAATGCTGCAAAATCTTATTCCAGGTCCCAGCAGCATGTCTGCTCTGCCTCCCCTGTCTAATTTGGCCGAGGGATGGAAACTGCCCCAAACTGTTGTCCAAACCCATTTCTAGCCAGTGATACTCTGTGCTATAGCACCAGCTGGTCATTTATCCAGATAGCCTAGTTTTGAATCTCTTGGCAGAGCAAAATATTTGGAAGGGAGAGAAACGAGCGACTGGGGGTGCTACAGAAAATGAATGCCAAGAGCATGTGTACGCCAAGCAGGAGATAATGGTGCTCCCTTTACTGTCCCGGGCACTCCATCTGCAGTTCCTGCCACAGCTATGCTCCCGCTGTTTGGGATCAAGAGAAAAATGTCAGTCCTGCAGGCAGTATTTGAAGATACAGCATAAAGTTGTGTAGAGAAAATCAAAGCCTTTTTAGTGGGAAGTTAGGCTTTTCCAGTGAAATTCAGGGTGTGGACGAGAAGAGGTTTTTGAAGCTACTTAAAATTGTTTTTGCATCTATAATAATAAATTCAACTCAGGAATGATACAATGAAGTGTGAACATCAAAGGTAGGAGCCTAGTGGATTTGAATGCTTGAGGGAAAATTTGTGGTATGGTCACGAGGCGACAATTCCCTAAAGCAGATGGGGGGAAAGTGGTCCCAGGGGCTGGGGGAGGCTGAGAAAGGGGGGACTGGCGAACTGATGGCTGGGAAAAATACTGGATATTGCAATGGGGAGAAAAAGCTGCTTTGTATTTTCCTGTATTCTGGACCTTGCTTGGACTGAGTGGTGGCTGTGTATGGTGCTGAACAGAAAACAGCTCCATTTTAACTTTCAACCTGTCTTAGAGGAGGGGAGAAGAGAGAGAAGCAGGGACAATTTTGGGGG
>NW_010537725.1:728-1130 GCF_000687285.1 Phaethon lepturus | reverse complement strand
CCCCATGCCGCTCTGCCGCCTGGCTCAGGCTGTCCCTCTCCTGCTCCAGGCCGGCGATCCGCGTGCCCTGCTCCACTCCTGCCTGAGTGGACACGAAACAGCGGTCGGGGCTGTGCTGAGGGCGAACTCTCCAGTTCGGGGACTTGCTCATGGTCTGGGCTTGGGCCATCCTGACCATCCCTGCTCAGTGTGTCACAGCCCGTGCAGGTTCAAGCCCTGCAGCACTCTTGCAGCACTGATGGCATCGCCTGGGGTGAGCTGAGGTTCCCTGGGGAGCCCTTTCACTTTTGTCAGTGAAAATTCACTTTTATATGACTGCCAGCATCCTGATGGAGGAGCAGATGAAGGGTGCTGGCTGCTGGCCCCGGAGCCGGCAGCCCCCTCCCCCTCCCGCTCCAGGGC
>NW_010537725.1:0-686 GCF_000687285.1 Phaethon lepturus | reverse complement strand
TGCCTGTTACAACAACCCTGGAACCCCCTGCTGTCCACCACAGCTTTGCAGGCATGAAATCCCCTCTGACATGGCAGCGAGCCTGTGCGAAGGCTTGCGACGTGATGGCAGGCTCCCTGCCCGGGTTTTACAGTGGGCAGAGCCACCCTGCCTGAGCCTGCTCTTGCAGGGATTTTGTTCAACGGTCCCCGCTGCTGGAGGCTGCTGCTCCGCACGCTCCTGCACCTGGCAGCATTAAACTCCCTGGTATGATCATTAAACCCATCTAGATGTGCGGCGGAAGAAGACAGGGAGTTGGTCATCAGGCCAGTGGTGGATAATGCCTCCTGGATGGGTAACACCTCGCCCAGGCACCGCGACAGCCGGGCTGCCCGTCCTGGCACGGGGGTGCCAGGGGCCACCCGCGGGCTCTCACCTGCGCGCTGGACTCCAGGGTGTCCTGCAGGACCTGCAGCTCCTGTCTGCTGGCTGCCAGCTCCCGCTTCAGCGTGTCCAGCACCTCTGCCTGCTCCTGAGACTGCGGGCAAGGAGAGAGGTTGCCGGCACCAGTGCCCCATGGGGGAGCCCCCCGCCCATCCCTGGCGCGTCCACCCCCGTCCTACTCACCTTCCTCTGAGCCTGCTCGCTCACCCGCTGGAAGGAGTCCTCCAGCTCCTTCTTCTCCCGCTCCACGTCCCCCTGGGCCC
>NW_010537724.1:0-2999 GCF_000687285.1 Phaethon lepturus | reverse complement strand
TTTACCTTCCTGCTTTTGTGCAGCGACGGTGCCAAGTACCGCGCAGGTAATGACAGCGCGGGCGGGATCGATCCGCTATTGATCCACTACCGCTGATTTGCTGAAGTGGCAAATACACGGCTTTATTTGCCGGCTGTAGAGCAGGAGATGCGGAGTGTCCCCCCCACATGCTGCGGAGGGAAGTGGTTTCTCCTCCGTATCACGCCCCGAAGTAGTTGTCTGCATCAAGGCTCATTTCTGCCTCAGTCAAAGGCAGAGGGTGGTGGGAGGCCAGGCCAGCTCCGGGCGTCACTGCAAAGCTCAGCCGCGCCAGCCTTCGAGAATGGAACATTTTGGCAATTCCACTGGTACCGTTTTGAAAACTGCCGAGTATGAACGTGGAGGTTTATCCTTTTGTAACAAATTTTGACACAAATAAAAGTATTTCCTGTACTTTTGTCAAACTCCTCCAAACTTTTCCTTAAAAAAAAGCCCTCTAAACCATCAACATCGTCATAACCAACTGCAGGATTTTGGAAAAAAAAAAGAAAAATCTGCTTAGTAGCTATTTCTGCCATTTTTTTTCTAATCAATCTTCTCTTGAAAAAAATCATGCATAAAGTTGCAGAAAATTCTCCTGTGATTCTCCTCGGTTTGGTTCTCATTTTTTGTTAGAATTCATTACATGTTTTAAGCAAAAGAATTCAATAACCCCTTGTTGTAGAGTCAACATAAATACTTACCATGCTGTTGTGCTCCTGGTAATAATTTTGAAGTCTTATAAGTATCCACAGTTGTGAAGACTAGGGAGAGTGGGGATCCTAAGAAAATATACTTCTGATCGTGTTTACTGGTATTCCCTTAAGTTATTATTGCTGTGCAGAAAAGTTTTTTTTTTTTTAATGGTGTATACTTGCATTAATAAATTGCATTGTTTATTACCTTCCTGTTTCATTAATCACAGAAGTTTTAATCACTGCAGAATATGACTTGCCCAGATATTATATGAACCCTTCGATGTTTTGCACAGCAATCTGCATTTCTGCTACATTTTTTTAAAAAACCCATAATTAACCAGCAGTCATATTAAGATCAAAAGTAGTGGCCTGCACATTTAGTTACAGAAAGTTTATGAGAAAGAAACGGCCTGAGTGCAGAGTGAATTTCTCAGAACTATCCAAATACAAGAATGCGAACAGAATACTTCCTGAAGACAAATGAGGTCATCTTAGTGGGTCATTTGGAGATTTCAGCATAAAATTTGAAAGATCCTGCAGAAATATTTTCACTGACTTTGGAAATGATACTGCAGCACAACAGCCTGTCAGATGGTTACGCAACCGAAGTCATCACAGGCAAGAACAAGATGCTGGAAATTGCCCAGGAAGGTGAGCAGCAGCTCCGGGGCAGCAAGGGCACACACGCTTCTGTTACACTCGGTGAGATCTGTAGTGGCAAAGGGGATGTGGTGGGCTCATTGCTCAGGTCGACATGCCTGGTGACACTGGTGACCCTGTCCTTAGCACTGTTGTGGCCACTGGATATGTCCCACAGCCCTGCTCTGCCTGGCACAGAGGGCAAAAATGTGCTGTCTTGGCTTCTCACCGAGCCTGTTAAGCTGCAACCTGCATTATCATAAGTTACAGCTCCTTACATCAGCATGATCTTGCATTGCTCTTTTCTGGACGACAGACCCAGTCCCTTGGGGGCAGCATATTTAGAAATGCCAGTTCCCTCCTCCAAGTGTTCTGCAGACCGAGACATCTTCTCTTTTTTATCTGCATCAAGAAATATCACAAGAGTTAGGAATTGCATTTATTTTTGTATTTGATGCATCATCGTTTCTTTTCATATAAGCAGCGTCTGAGCACTGAGCTGTCTGAAGGAGCATTTTCCCTTACAAAGCAGTTTTTCATGTGCCTCCACTAAAACACAGCAACTCTCCTGAGCTGCGATCATGTTTTTACACAGAGGGCTGACTCGAGGTTTTTGGCAGGTTTTTGCATCTTCATTTGAAAACATGCCCTGGAATTTGCTTGACTCATTCATCTGGAAAAGGAGAGAAGTAATTTCTAGCTTCCCGATGCAGGAAAACTTATTGGCAGCTGTTTATGGTGGGCATGAGCTTAGCTGCTGGCAGTGGGGAGAAGAGAGGAAGGGAAATCTAGACTATAACACCATCATCTTCATTGCGTTGCAGTGGTTTATAATATTGCAAATGGTGTTAACTATTGCTCACCAGCTTAAAAGGATTGTGAGATGAAGACTCTTAGGGAAAGTGGCATATGTAAGGCTGGCTCACAGTACCTGGTGCTCTAGCCAAAGGTCAACCAGAAATATTTTTATTCATTACAAAGTGTCCAGACTAGTTTTTACAAATATTAACTCCTTCAAAGCTGCTGGTAATAAGTTAACTCAAGACAAAACTGTTGTTTTAAATACCTCTTCAGATGAGAAGATTTTCACCACTGGAGTGAACCAAGTGAAAAGTTTGCACTAGTGAACATATGGCTACATCGGAAGGGATTGTGACCCCCCATAAAGAGGCTTACATCCTTTTTATGGCTCTCTACAGCATGCAGGGAGCCTATCCAAAGTCAAGCTGCCACTGGCTAACCTAAACTGGAGACAACAATGCCCTGAGCACTGTTGTGCATGAGTTTGTTGTGTTTGTGTAACGCTGCCATCCCTAGGGGCTGGCCATTTCTCCCCCTTATTTGTTTTCTTCCCTGAATTGCCTTCACTCGACCAAATTCTGTCAGCAGTTACACCAGGGGGACCCTATTAAAGGCAAATGGACTCAATGTTCTTCCTCCACAAATGCTCATAATTTAAACTGCACAGCTGCAGGACAAAGTGGGAGTAACTCTGCCTTAGGTACTTTCTTGGGGGGGGGGGAAGGCAATTAGAATGGCAATTCTGTCAGCGAGAGCTGAATCGGGTCTGCTCTGCCGGCTGCAATCCCACCCACTGCAGCGCTCCCAGGCCCTGCAGCGGCTGCTGCTGCGCGGCCGCGGCCC
>NW_010537723.1:724-950 GCF_000687285.1 Phaethon lepturus | reverse complement strand
CAAGTGATACAAGGCGCATAATTCAGGCTTCTTGGATTGCAAAAGCTCGTCTTACCTAAAGGGCCTGCTGCCTTTATTTTTATCCAAATGGCTCAATTACTGCAAAGCCCCACAGAGAAAATTATGGATGTTTGCCTCTATTTTTCTCCCCTTGTCTCGACAACTGTAGATATTTTGTTTTCCTTCTTTCCATCCATTTTTTTTTCCCCCTTTTGGAGGTGGGGGA
>NW_010537723.1:265-687 GCF_000687285.1 Phaethon lepturus | reverse complement strand
GCGGGCAACCCGGGGTGAGGGACGGGGCGCTGGGACGGGGTGGCCCTGCCACCATCACACAACTTGGTCCTCTCTCCATCTCCCCCGCATCACCTTGCACCTTCAGCTCCTCGCGTCCCCCTTGTCCCCACGACCTCCACTCTTCTCCCTTCCTCCAGCCCTCGCTCCCTCTCTTCTCCCCCACCTCCCTCCTCTCCTTCCCCCTGCTCTCCTTCCCATCACCCCCTCCCTCTGCCTCTCAAAGCCACCATAATAGCAGCTTGTTTGGCACTTCACTTGGTCTCAATGAGAAAATTCCCCCCTCTCCCTCTTTTTCCCTTCGTTATTTCCAAACCCTGCAATAGCTCCTTTGCTCAGGGCTGCGGGAAGTGCCCATTTTTTCCCATTTTGCTTTGACTTATGTTTGCAATCTACTGAATTAT
>NW_010537723.1:0-205 GCF_000687285.1 Phaethon lepturus | reverse complement strand
TATGTTTGTCATCCTCTGAATTACCGCACCGGGGAGTCCAGTCAGCCCGACACCGGGCCCTGCTATTCACACCTCTCCAGCTCCTTGAGATCATGTAGGGAGAAATTAGTTATTTATTTCGAGCACCACTGCAACACACTTCCCCGCAGAAGTGTTTGTTTTGATCCTCGGCTGGAAAAGGAGGCTCCGCAGGGAGCGCCGGTGC
>NW_010537722.1:653-1568 GCF_000687285.1 Phaethon lepturus | reverse complement strand
CATCCCCGGCATCTCCCGCATCCCCGGCATCCCGCACATCCCCTTCCCCACTAGGGCCAGGGAAGAAGGAAAGATGGCAGAAAGGAGTGGAGGGAAGCTAACCAAAGCCATCCTTACGGCAGGAGAGACCAAGGCTAACCAGAGGCCAACGATCCAGGGCTTGTGCCACGCTGGAGTCGGCCGGCACAAACCCACAACAGTCCCCAATTACCCCCGGCCCCACTCCGCTGGGACACAATGGGCGCGGGCGAAGCCCAGCTGCCGGGCGCCTAATTAACCCTGATTTTAACTGTACACTTCTAAAGGCACTAAAGCGGCTACAAAGTGGAGAACAAGGCAGGGTTAACAGCGCAGACCTAAATTGCAGGCCCGCGGGGCCAGGGCCCCATAGCAATAATAGAGCTGTCTGGGCTGCTCAGCTGTCAGTCAGGCGAACAATTCGGCACCCGAGGAGCTCACAGGAGCGGCAGCATCAGGGCTCTGGCAATCAGTGTCTGCTCGGTTAAAGCAGTCGTGGGATCAAAACAGCGCCAGGAAAGATGCTCGGCAGCGGGAAGGACATTGCAGGCCCGCGGGGCCAGGGCCCCATAGCAATAATAGAGCTGTCTGGGCTGCTCAGCTGTCAGTCAGGCGAACAATTCGGCACCCGAGGAGCTCACAGGAGCGGCAGCATCAGGGCTCTGGCAATCAGTGTCTGCTCGGTTAAAGCAGTCGTGGGATCAAAACAGCGCCAGGAAAGATGCTCGGCAGCGGGAAGGACACTCGGCACCGGGAAGGACGCTCGGCAGCGGGAAGGATGCTCAGCACTGGGAAGGATGCTCGGCACCGGGAAGGACGCTCGGCACTGGGCAGGACGCTCGGCACCGGGAAGGATGCTCAGCACTGGGACGGATGCTCGGCACCGGGAAGGAAGCT
>NW_010537722.1:0-370 GCF_000687285.1 Phaethon lepturus | reverse complement strand
AGGCTTGGCACCGGGAAGGATGCTCGGTACCGGGAAGGACGCTCGGTACCGGGAAGGATGCTTGGCACCGGGAAGGATGCTCAGCACCAGGACGGACGCTCGGCACCAGGACGGACGCTCGGCACCGGGAAGGATGCTCAGGACCAGGAAGGGTGCTCAGGACCAGGAAGGGTGCTCAGCTCCACGCTGCTCCCACAGCCCAGCTGCCCCGGGTGTCCCCCGGCCTGGCGCCGGCGGCCGCATCCCCGGCAGGGCCCCCTTCCCTGGAAGAAGGCGAGCGCACGCCCCGGCAATTTATGACTTTAATTTTCAGGCCATGACGCTGCAGGAGACGCTGCGCTCCCCGGGCGGCTGCCCCGCTCCGGAAGGG
>NW_010537721.1:2050-3056 GCF_000687285.1 Phaethon lepturus | reverse complement strand
TGCGCCACGGCCACGGTCTTTGCCAGGGTCTTGAGGCACTCGATGGCAGCTTGAGGTGTTCACCATTGCCAAAGCCTTTACCAGGGTCTTTGCCATGACCCCAAGGCCCGTACCAGGAGCTTGAGGTGTTCACCATGGCCAAGTCTTCGCCAAGGTCTACGCCATGGCCTTGAAGCACTTGCCATGGCCTTGGTCTTTGCTATGGCCCCAAGGGCCTTGTGAGAGCTTGAGGCGATCACCATGGCCAAGGCTTTTGCCACGGCCTTGAAACATTTGCTGTGGCCATGGTCTTTGCCATGGCCCTGAGGCTGTCACTGGGAGCTTTTGGTGTTCACCATTGCCAAGGTCTTTGCCAAGGTCTTTGTCATGGCCCTGAACCACTGCCACGGTCACGGCGTTCACCATGGGCCCAGGGCCCCCTCTGGGAGCTTGAGCTGCTCATCGTAGCCAAGATCTCCTCTTAAGATTTTTGCCGTGGCCAAGGACTTTGCCAGGGCCTCAACATGCTCATCAGGAACCTGTGGTGCTCATTGAGGCCCTGAGGGTCTCACCATGGCCAAGACCCTTGGCAAGGCCTGCGTCATAGCCAAGGTTTTTGCCACGGCCTTGAGATGCTCACCATGGCCAGGGCCTTTGCCATGGCCCTGAGGCCCCATGCTGCAGCTCTGGTGCTTTCACCGTATCTGTGTCCCTTGGCATGGTGCTGAGGTGCTTGCTATCATCGAGGTCCTTGCTGTGGACACGAGGTGCTGTCCATGACCAAGGCCCTTGCTGTGGTGCTCACTGTGGCCCAGAGACGATGGCCATGGCCCTGAAGTTGTTGCTGTGGCTCCTGCCATGGCCCTGGGGTGCTTGCAAAGGCTGTGTCCTGGAGGCACTTGCTCTTGCTGTCAATGTGGCCGCGAGGCCCTCGCCGTGGCCCCGAGGTGCATGCCGTGGCCCTCACCACGGCCTCTGTCGCGGTCCCAGTGCACGCACCGTGACCACGACCCTCTCCGTGGCCCCC
>NW_010537721.1:760-2019 GCF_000687285.1 Phaethon lepturus | reverse complement strand
ACGGGGGCCCTCACCATCACCCCGCACTGCCGCCACCCACCGCTGCCCTTTCCTTTTCTCCCCTCCCAGGTGCTCTCAAGCCAGGGCGAGGGGATGAGGTGCCCCCCTGCCGCGTGGTGTGCCGAAGCGGCTCTTTAGATCCTCCCCGGCCCAAGCCTCCCCTGCCATGGATGCCTCGGGGGCTCTTGCTTCGGCTCCCTCCTCCGCGGCTCCCTCGGGCTCCCGCAGCCCCATGTTCCCCCCAGGAGCTGACAGAGAGGAGTGGGGACCGAGGTTCAATTGTGCCCCTTCCACCTCTGCCGCAGCCTCGCAGGCGATGCCAGCGTCTGGCCGGAAGAGGAAGGCCAACTTCTCCAATGACGAGACTGAGACGCTGGTCTGGAATGTGGTCCGGCATTTCAGCGCCCTGTATGGGTCTGAAGCCCTGCGGGCTCACCCCGTGCGGCGGAAGCAGCTCTGGACCCAAATCCAAAGCCGCGTCAACTTCCTGGGCTACACCGAACGCTCCATCGACGACCTCAAGCACAAGTGGCGTGACCTGCGGTTGGACGTCAAGAAAAAGATCACCTCCAAGAAGCACCTGCCCATGAACCGTGCCGGCGGGGTGGATTTTCTACAGTTGCTCGTCCCCCTTTTTTTTTCTGGCGGCCCAGCCACGACTCGGAGCCTGAAATCATCTTGGACCCAGGTCAGTCGTGGTGGTTCTCTGGGGAGAGGAGAGTTGGAGTAGCAGAGTCCTGTGCTGCGTCCCCACCTGCGCTCTCCAAGTGACGTCCAGCCTGGTAACGTCACCAGGCCATGGTCCCCCCCAGCTCCGGGGTCTGCCGAGCGTTTGTGTTCTGTGCTGGCCGGCACGGCGTGGATCGTGGAAGGAGACTTTGGGGTTTTGCTCTCATACACAGTTTATGTCGGGATTACAGCATCCGGCAGGGCCGTGGTCCTGTTGGAGCCAAGTAGCAAACCACCAGGGTTGGAAACTGCGTGTGCTGGAATTAAAAATCCTCTGTGGAAATAACCTGGGATCAACAGGAACACCTCAAACTTTGTGGGAGCGGGTCTTTTTGGTTTTTTGTTGGTTTTTTTTTTCTTTCTTTAATTTGATCCAGTGCCTGGTCTTGCTGGATACCATCTAAAGGCAGCCGGTAAAAGACGGGATGGGATTTTATTTCCCCCATTCCTTTCAGGGTCAGTGTCCCCCATGGTTAGCTGAGGTCAGAGGGAGCGGGAGCAGCTGCTTCAGTGCAAAGTCACACCGTCCT
>NW_010537721.1:277-714 GCF_000687285.1 Phaethon lepturus | reverse complement strand
GGGGTGCGGTGTGTGGCGGGGGGAGCCAGTGGGTCCCTGGGTGGGCTGTGCCTTCTTGATGGGGCTGTGCCTTTGACCCCTCTGTCACCTGCAGAGCAAAACTGTGTCTCGGCTTACTGCAGAGCGCAGAGTTGCCAGTCCTGCTCTGGGGTTAAGGCCTGTTTAGCTCAAATGCCCAAGAGATGAGCGGGGGGAAGATGTTGGTGAAAGACCCGACATTGAACTCGCAGTAGTGCTGAGCTGGGCCCACGGGTACACCCCAAACAGGCTTTGTTACTGGCCAGGAGGCAAATACCTCCCCTGCCCTTTCATTTCCACAAAGGAGATATGTCTGGCTTCTTTGTGTCCCCAGAGGACACCAGGGTTCATTGTTCCTGCTCCTTCCTCTGCTCCTTGATTTCAGCTTGGCCCGTCAGGCCTCACTGGGGGCCGGTGAG
>NW_010537721.1:0-265 GCF_000687285.1 Phaethon lepturus | reverse complement strand
GTGTGTCTCGTTTCACTCAGTTCAGGCTCGGGCTGTCTCTGAACCAGACGCCCGACTTGCTGCAGAGCCGAAGGACCCTGGGCCGAAGGAAGAAGTCCTGTGGGACTTCAGGGGCTGCCAACCCTCTCGGGGCTGGGCGAGTTCAGGACGGTCCTGGGCAGGGGTGAGGGTGAGCGATCGTGCAGGCCAGCCTTGCAGGAGGAGCGTCTGTGCCTCGGTGCGACCGTGTCCCCCGCACGGCGTCGCTCCCCTGCCGATTCCCTTG
>NW_010537720.1:386-2609 GCF_000687285.1 Phaethon lepturus | reverse complement strand
ACGGCCGCTCACCCCGCGCCGACGCGCAAGCAGATGCTGCAAGGACAGCTGCTTCTCCTCTGGGAAGCCCTGCTGGGTGACCGTCAGTGGCCAGGTCATCTCTGAGTGAGAGCTGCCTGCCCCCAAGACCCGCTGCACCCCTGGGGTGCAGCCCCTGCTCCCACCCACCTCCCACCACAGGTCTTGAGCACAGTCCCCGAGCCCGGGTGAGGTATCTCCAGGAGCTTGGGGTACCTCACCCTTCACCACCATTCTCCTCCTGGCGCTGTCTGAGCGCGACAGATTTGTATGGAAATCATATTCCTGAACCTGACCCAACTCTCTAGGCAGCGTTTTGGGAAATGCATCCTCTGGCAACTGCCGTCCTCGCTCCCATCCACTGGCAAGCAATGATAGCTTGAATATCTTTCCTTGCAGACGCGGCTGGATGTGTACACATCCCACTATCCGGACGGGACGTCTGTCAAAAACGTGATACACTGGGCCCAGGTAGGTTCCCTGAAATGCAGATGCTTCACCCCTGGGATGGTCCCTTCACTGACAGTCTGGTGTGTCCAGGTCGGGGATCTTGGACTTTAGCAATTAGGCAAGAAATTAGGCGTACAGAAGAGGAGCTGGATGCAGGACGAGCTGCTCTGGTCCCTCTGGGGATCAGGGGACGCCGGGGTGCGCGCCCTGGGCTGCGCCAGGCAGGACAAGGGAAGGGATGGGGAGGCCACAGTTTGGGCCATGGCAATGGTGGGTAGAGGCCAAGGTGTGTGAGGAAAGGCCGGGGGAGCCGGGCTTGCTCAGCCGGAGATGAGCGAGGAGGTGAAGGGGGATCCAGCAGCATCTCTCCCTGCCCAAAGGGGTCCCAGAGACACCGGGGACAGACTCTGCCAGTCTGAGTAACCTGCTGCAGCTGCAGCATTGGCCCTGCTGGAAACGGGATCAGGCTGGAGACCCCCACCCTGGAGCCTCCTTGCAAAGCCAAACTACAGGTAACAGGGAAGGCGAAAAAGGTCTTTTTAGTCAATGCAACTGTTGTGCAGGTATCTATCTGAGCTCTCGCCCCTAGCATAGAAGCAGCACTTCTAATAACTGGGCTCACTGATGTCTCTGTACTCTGAGTCCGAGGTGTCATGAGAAGGTGAGAACGATCAGGTTGTGAAGGTGTTCACTCACCAATGTGAAGTCCTCCAGCAGCATCCTGCACACACAGCTGGTGATGAGCAGGTTTTCAGAGGCACGACTGTTGCACCGGGGCAGCCAAGGGGTTACACGCAACACCTCAGTTTGTCAACCCATAGCTAGGGACAGGTGTGCAGCTAGAGGTCAAAGCATCACCCTATTAAAGAAGGTGGAAAGTCTGGCTTTGCAGGGATGGCACCTTCTCCTGCAATGTCCCGTGTGAGCACCCTCTCATGATGTGATCCCTCAAGGAGGCTGGGAGATGCCAGACCAACGCAGCAGCACTCGCTGGCCTTCCACCACAGATCTATCCTCTCCTCCCAGGTGACAAAATCAGGAGAATTCAAAGCCTTCGACTATGGCAGCGAAAACCCAGCCATGTACCACCAGGTAGGAGGCTGCAGCGACAATGCTGGTGGCTGGAGATGCCAGGAGACTGTTCTGGGTGGCGTGGGACGGGCTGGCTTGCAGGGGTTGACATAGTGACAGTTCCTCAGAGCCCTCTGTGATCCTCCAGGAGACACCTCCCTCCTACCGGGTGGAAGAGATGCCCGTGCCCACTGCGGTGTGGTCAGGGGGGGAGGACTGGGCAGCTGACTGGAGGGATGTCCACCTCCTGCTGCCCCACATCGCCCACCTCATCGCCTACGAAAACATCCCCGACTGGAACCACTGGGACTTCATCTGGGGCTTGGATGCCCCCAGGCGCCTCTACAGCAGCATCCTGGAGCTGATGGAGGGGTCCCAGTAGAGTGGCGGCTCACCAGGGAGATGCCAGTGGCCTGGCCCCTCTCCCTCAGCTGGGACAGCCCCTGCTGTCCTGTCCTTCCTGCTCGCCTGACATGCTTGTGGTGATGGTGCTTCCCATGCATCCCTTAGTCTTAGGGTTTGTCCTCCTCCTTGCTTGATTGCTCCTCAAGGACCGGTGGCACCATGCAGGTAGGGCAGCGCAGGGGTCAACCGAGGCGTCGGGACACCGGCCGGGCAGCCCTGCTGGAAGGGGCCCGGCGTGATGGTGGAGCCACGTACTGGGCTGCGCCGGGGGGGCACAGG
>NW_010537720.1:0-361 GCF_000687285.1 Phaethon lepturus | reverse complement strand
ACAGGGCCCCTGCCGTGACCCCATGGTGGCTGCCCCATGGGTCGGGGGTTAGAGCACTCGACCCATGAGGAGATGGGAGGGAGCTGGGTTTGTTGGGTCTGGCTGTGGGGAGGCAGGGGTGTCTGAGAGCAGCCCCCGATCTCAGCCCAGGCACGGATGGAGGGGATGGATGAGGCCAAACCCTTCTCGGCAGCAACAGGCGATGCAACGAGACGCCCTGGTACCAGAGCTCAGCCCAAGAGGGTTCAGGTCGGACATGGGGCACCCTTATTCCCCCAGACAGGTCCCCAGGGAGATGGAGATGTCTCCCTCTGGGGGGGATTCAGGGCCAAACCAGGCGCTTGCCTGCATCATTCGGTCC
>NW_010537719.1:7649-23643 GCF_000687285.1 Phaethon lepturus | reverse complement strand
CTTGGAAGCCCCTTTACAATTCCCAGAGGTTCTGCAGCAGCCGACTGCCTTTACAAATCCCGGTATTTCTGGCTTAGGCGACCTTCTCTCCGCCGGGCAGAATCTCGCAGTGCCCAAGCACAGCACGGGTAGGGGCTGCGGTGGGATTGGCCCCCAATTCTCACCCTCCCTCAGACACTCCAGTTCCTTTACACAGGTGAGACCTGGAGGCACCGCCATACACCCGCCCGAGGATCCATTTTGGCAACAAAATTCAAGCTGGGAGTTAGCGCACATGCAAAATGCAGCAGGCGAGCATTCCGCAGCACCTTCCACCTCAGCCTGCAGGCAGCCCTCCAAACACCTGCGAGTCAGCTGAGGACCAGCACGCTGCAAGATCGTGACGACACCGGACAGAACGAGAGCACAGCCGAATTACGGATTGAGCCCGGAAAAACACCTCGAATTACCAGGGTGCAGAACTGGCCCCTGCGCTGATTTCAAGCCCTGTGCTCAGACCGCCAGACCGTACTATCTCCTCTCTTCTCTCCTGGAAGCCTGACCACAACTTTGTTGTATTTTGGTTTAATTCCAATAGCAAAAAATGCAAGAAGCGTCTCAACCCCTGCTGATGAAACACAGAGCAGCATTACATGGCAGCGCATGACGCGCAGCGCGGCGCTGCGCTCGGGGCAGGAGCGCGGGCTGCATCGCTGCAGAGAGCTTTTTGTGATTTGTTTCCTGCCTCGTGCGCTTTCCGCCGGGTTTGACGCCGCGCTGTGGACCTTCCCTTCGGCACCTCCGACTCAGCACACGTGGATTAATTTTGCCACACGGCCTAAATTTTGCCACATGGAATGACGGCTTCCAAAAAATTCTGGGAGCTGCGTCCCCTTCCCCACCGTGGGACGTCCTTCGTGAAGAAATCCAGGGCTGCCTCAGCTCGGTTCCGCAGCCCTGACTCCCAGGCGGCTTCCGTGCACAGATGGTTGGAAACGGCTGGCTACAGGCAACCGTGACTCAAATTCCAGTTGCTACAAGAACTATCATTTCTGTGCGCTATCAGTTACGAATAGCGCGTTGGTTTTTCCTTTGCTATTTAATCCTCTCGATTCCAGGGCCAGATCCCATAAAAATTCCTTCCAGTATCTACATCACAGAAACTCACCCAAACCTTAACAAATCACTTTTTGCAGGGCTTACCAGCCCCGCCTGCTGCGGAAGGCTGCGCTCACTCCAGGTTGGGTCAGTGTATTTTGCCTTCCCGACTTTCATATGACATTTCAATTAAAGTTGTCTCTCTTCAATTCCCACCCCGAAATACTGCGTGCCAGTACAATGCTCTCTTAATGAAAATCAATGCGTCTCACCCAGAGCCAGCTGGATTTCACTGGGAAGTGAAGATAGAGAGCTCTGGATCAGACTCATTTCATATTTCAGTTTTGCTTTGCGGAGCCTCCTAGGCAGGAATGATCCCTCCAACAGTCAGGTCTCCGTCATGGTTTAAGCCCAGCCAGCAGCTAAGCACCACACAGCCGGAACGAATGATGATTCATTCATGAACTTCGCAAAATGTCGTGTAATAAAGGAAATAAATAGTACAAAAAGCTACGATAACGCATCGTGATATGTCGCATTACATGATGTTAATGACGTAGAACTGGAGAAAAACAAACACAAAGAGGAGTCTCAAGTATGCAGCCATTAAATACAATATTTTACACCCTCAGTGAGGTGAAGGAAAAGGAGAAAGACTGTCAGTGTCCATGAGGATGACCCAGGACACAAGATGAACAATGCGCGGCACTGCTATATTCCGTACATGCAAATCAACGATGCCATTGTGCTCCCGGGAGTCCTGGCCTCACAAAACATTTCACTGAGGCCCTTCATCATATAGACACCAAACCCGATGCTGCCACCCTCACAGCACAGGACAAAAACCTCCTTCTACCAAGTTAAAAACCCCTGCTTTGTATTTTCATAGTGCAAAAATACCATTCAGTATCGTTTTCCCAAACTTCGATCATCAGGAAAGCGGCTTTCCCGCAAACCAAGACATTCGGCATTGCAAAATGCAAACGGGTTTCACGTTGCCTGGCCCGAACCCAGCCAGAGTGGGCCAGCGGCGAGGAGAGAGCCTTTCCCTCACCAGATGTGTCCAATAAGGGGCAACGTAAAACTCAGCCATGGTGGGATCCAGCTTTACCCTTAAGCAGTGGCAACGTTAACCATCGCGCTCAACTTCTACGATGGGAATGTCGCTGCTCTTGCCACATAAATCAAACCCGGCTGAGAGATCAAAAACTTCAGCAGAACCAGATGGCTGCATATGGGGCAGATAATGCAAGTGTTAACGGTGCATGCAGCCCTTCTGCCTCTTCCAGGAGCAGAGATGGGGGAAAGACCATTTCCTCCTGCAGCCTCCCCCAGCTTGTGCTGTCCGTAGGGACGGGAAGGCTACCACAGGCTAAAAATTGCACACGGCAATTAGCTAGGTAAGGGCTTGCACGTTGCACACTCAGGACCTGTAAATACCTGCACAAACAGCCCAGAAATGTCCTTCCCTTGCATGTTTTCCAGCAGGAAAAATACTCAAGAAAATTGGCACTGGGTCCCACAGCACCCTTCTTCCCGTGGAGCTTTTAAGACGCCTCTGCTTAATCCTCCAAGTTATGTGAGACTGGGCAAAAGCTGGTGTCTTCAAGGACATTCAGAGTCCTAATTCCCAGGGTTGGCGCCTATCTCCAAAAGACTGGAGATCTGTCCTGCTCAAGTCTGAGACAAGAGCTGTGACATTGTAGGATGTGGAAAACTAATTTATATAAAAGCGATAAATAGCAGCAAGAGACAGTCAGGTAACCTGGGCATGCAAACCAGCAAGTAACTTTTAGATGGCAGATCGATTGTATGATGTTCCCTCTACCTGGCAAGGGCCTTGACATGCCAGTGGTACCCAGTGGTACCAGGGAAGGTACAATCAGCTCTGCAGACCTGTCGGTGCTCTGTGCCCAGTGTGCCTGGTGCTGTCCCCACACAGTGTGGGTGGGCTGGGTGCTCACCATGGGTCATGCACCCTGAAAAAAAACACATTTGAGACTACGACACCAAAACACGTAGAACTGTTCCTCCCTTCACTGGATGTGTCTTTCTTTTGCTTCTGATCCGTAGAAAGGAACAAGTGAGGGCTTGCTGCTGACACGGTGACGGATCGCCTCGAGCAGAAGCTGCTGCGAGGGATGAGTGACAACGTCCCAGGACGGGGAGCTAAGGGCAAAGTGCCCAGCGCCCCAGGCTCCACGGCTGAAGAGGCGGAGCGGCAGCGTGCAGCACAGACCACTCACTGGCAGTTTGATTTCAGCGGTCTCAGGCCACGGGAAAAGTATTTTCTGGGAAATGCATGACCTATGGAGAGCTTCTCCACCTACGCCTCTGCTCAGAGCAACCCTCAGCAGGGACACGGGTGCATCACGCAGCGTGACCTTGTAAGAGGCAGGCAACGCGTGGGCTGGCATAAGCCATGGTTGTTCTCTCAACGATGGGTTGCAGGAGCTCACACACTTTTGTGACGGCTTTAAGGTACTGTTGGTGTCTAATTCACAGTGCACCAAACACTGTCCAGCCTTTTTTTTAAAAAAATTTAAGCATCATCTTTAAGGAACGGGCGAGTATTCACAGAGAGCGTGGGGATGGCATTGATTTACTAACAGTTGAAATTCCAATTCAGATTGATTTCCATTAAACATGCCAAGGTTTTTTTTTTTTACCATTTTTTTCCTGAAAAAAGATCTCCATGCCATGCGAGCTCTAAGAAATTCACCACTGAAACCAAGAACAAAGAATAACTATGCTTCAAAGTTATTTACTCCACGTTTCATTGCAGAGCTATTTAACTTGTTATATACAGGAAATTGCTTCAAACGTTATTTCTTTTGTACCACTTTCTTCAGAAGACTGCTGAAGTCATATTAGCAAAGCAAAAAACACTTTCGGAATGAGGGGTCTTCTCTAACGCTGAGGTGATATTAAAAATAAAACAAAATAAATTGACCCATATTCTTTCCCTCGCCCCACACTTGGGCAAACAAGCTGTACAGGAGCCCTCGGCATCCAGGGTGCCCAGCCTGCATGTTGCCCTTCCTGGAAGAACATCTCACTTATTTGCCCCCTTTCTATCCTCCAACCACAGCAAACCAAAGCCAGGATTTCAACACAAAGCACTCTGCAGTCCTGGAGATCCGGTGCCTGCTTGGAAAAAAAAAAAAAGTTTAAGAAAATAATTTTTTTAAGCACAACCTGAAAGTGCCTCTTCCAGATGTCTTCGGTCTTGGTGAGTCATTCCCACGTTGCAATGCCAAGTGTGACAAGCTGCAAAGTTTGGGACAGGGCCTGGGGAGGCAAAAACCAACAGCAGTTTCACCAAATGCAGTTGGGTACCAAGACTGAGGGGTAAATTTTTGCCAGAGAAATGTCACCTCACCTGCAAAATGCCATTCCTGTCCTCGCCACCAACCCAAGAGACCCAGGGGATGGCACCTGAGTGGGGCAGCACCACCACCCTCCCTCGCTTCCCAGCAGAGCTCCACTGGAGGGAGGCTGGTCCCTGGGGCTGCTCCAGCCTGTTTCTGGATGCTTATGCCTTTTTTCTGTCTGGAAAGCAGCAGTTTTGTTCTTGTTCTTGATTTTGGGGCAAGGAGCACATGCGATTTCCCACTCGGCACCAAAGGCAAGCCTGCAAAATGGAAGAGCCATGGTTGAACAGCTCTGGGAAATGCTCATTAGAGGGAGAAGGTGGTGATTTCTGGAATGGAAATACTCCCCCATTTCTTACCTAGCTATTCAACAAGGATTTCTGATTCATGCTTAATGCTGGCACTCCTCAAAGCCATATTATCTCCAGGTCATACTCCGTAGCGCACTGTTGCAGTCTGAAAACCCGGAGCCCTGCCCCAGCAGCTTTTCTTCTCAGTCGCTTTGCAAACATTTGCCATATGTCATTCAGAATGCTTATAACAAATGTGTGTGCTTGTTTCTTAAAGCACTGCTGAAGTCATCTGCAGGGGAACTCCAGGCAGGTAGGTACGGGAATACGCGGCTTCCTGCTTGCGTGGAGTTTCTTCAGCGACTTTTCTCTACGAAGCCTCATCTGTCGCATCTTGTCTTGAATTTTCAGGAACAGCCTCTGCTCTGAGTCATGTTGCATGTCCATATGGTACAAATATACCCAGTGGAAAACAATAACACATCTTAATTACCGTTACCATCACTTCAGAAGAACACAGCCAACTTTATGGTAAGATCCCATTACAACATTAAACACAGATAGCTCCTGTACAGCAGGAAAGGAAGAGAAAATGGGTAGAAACCAAGTCATTTAATTGAAAATGCATTATCTGATTGAAAAAATATGTTTCTGCAGCAGCTCTTTGCGCACAGGTTAAGTTAATGAAAAGAAGGTTCCCCGCGTACATGTGTGACTCTTTAGGCGACAGTAATCAAGCCGGGGTGCATTTCCTGGGGATTGGGAGCCAGCTGAGAGGAGCTGACGAGCCTCGGGTCATTAAGCGCAGCCAGCCAGTTATCGACTGCACCAGTGTCGTTACTGTTAATATCCCTGGGCAGAAAAAAAACCTTTGTCGAGCTCAAAGGGAGAGAGTCCCAGGATTTTTGGCCCCTCACGTATGGAGCGTGGGGGATGTCCGGAACCTGCACGCAAACCTGGGTGACAGAGCAAATCGTCTCAGCGATGCTGCATGCATCGCACGGCCACAACACAATTTGCAACGCTGGGGTTTCCATCAAAATAAGCAGTGTGCCAAACTGAGGAACTCCTGGACATCATTTTCTTTCCCTGTGGCTGCCGGAAAAGGGTGTTTGCTTTCACTGTCCTACAGCCAGAATAATATGGTCGGTGCATCCCTGAGTTTGTTCCCTTAAAGAAGTACCGTAAGAGCCTTCAGAAATGGCTTAGGAAAGGCAGCGACTGCTAATTTAACTATGCTTTTTCAGTAAATACCAGAGTAAATAGACATAAATGTGCAGTGTTTAAATAGCAACAGCCCTAAGGCATAAGTAAATCATCTTTATCCTCTTTTAACTAAACGGTTTCTGAGGGGCAGGGAGGGTTTTGCACATAAATATGCATCTTAACAAATATTCAACAGAACCCTTTGAATTTATGTCCTGCTTATGCAAAGAGAAAAAGGAATCTTCCAATTCCCAAGGCTTTCAGAGACCAGAGGAAGGGCGAGCAGCGAGCCTGCACGGTAGGAAAGCTGCACTTCACACAGAAAATGAACGTGCTGGCTGGTCCCAGCATGAGTCCCACTGAGACCAGGGCACCTGCCGGGGGTGAGCCGCTGTGCCCCGGCTGCAGACGGTATCAGCGCATGCACTCGTCGTCTATCAGCGTGAAATCTAACATGATTCACAGCCCAAACACCACTCCTCAGGCTATAATTAAGCAGAAGTCTTGTCGCTCGTTTGCAGTCTGATTCTAGGAAGGGGAACCATGAGATTGAGGTTGGACTCTCAAAGTGGTTTTGATGGGAGCATATTTGCACCACGCAATCACATCCAAAAACTGCAGGAGCAGTTTCTTAAAGATGCGAGGCCGTTTACACCGAGCCTTATTCTTCTTTTACCATGTTTTGTATTTATCTTTAACAAAGTAAAATGATGATTCACACACAGAATTATAATAACTAGTACTTAAGCAACCCATTTGATCCTGCAATCTCCCCGAGCGTTTTCCTCACGCCCACCACTCCCAGCCCAAAATCCGGATGCATGGAGAGGTGCAGGCACCTATTGCTGTGGAGAGGGGGGCTGGCGCCGCCCCGTCACCTGGCCCCAGTTTTGGGCATCTCTAATGGAAGGATCTCTGCACATCTGCAGAAGGTTTTCACCAGCTCTTCAAAGTGGGTCTCTGTTGTTAAGCCCAGCACTTGCCTGGGGAAGCTTGTTGGGGAGACGTTGAGGTTTTGGAGGAGAAAGTTCATGGGGGTTTTAGGAAGAGGGCACAGGACCTAGCGCTGAGCTAGAGTCTGCAGCTGGAGGGGCACCCTCAGGGACTGAGTGTGACGAGCTGGAAGGTTACCCTTGCATGCATTCCGAGTCTAAGGACAGTGGTTTCTCTCCACTTAAATTAACAAGCAGCACTAACGGCTAGGGCCGGGGGTTTAAACAGATGCTGAGCCCCCAGTGAACTGTGGTGCAGTGTGAGGCCCTCAGCTGCACATGGTGCCAAGAATAAGTGAATGAAGAATACATCTCAATAGAAAGAGTTAAGAGATTGGAAGCCCCATCAAGTCTAAAACTCTTCATAAATGTGAAGGGCAGCCTGAGATTTAAAAATGTGGGTGCAAGCAAAAAGAATGAGAGGTGGAAGGGAGCTTTGGCTCGGACAGTCCCTGGCTCTGGAGCACTGGGTGTTTAGTGGCACTGCTGGATGTGTCTCTAGCTTTGCACCTCAAAATCTGAGCACAGCCTGGTGTCCCCTTGAAACTCCTGGCACGAATTATCTGTCCTACAGGAAAGCCTGCTGATAAATCAGTCACTGAAACCCATTTTCTTTCTGGAGTTCAGTAATTGATATAGTTTTTCACTGTGCCCATGAGGGCTGGGTTTCTCATTAGCATCTTGGTGAGCCAAAAGATGTGTAAACAGGTGTAGCTACAGAATTTCCTACTGGGTACACATCTGAGGAGGCTCCAAAGCATAAATTACTCTTTCCAAAGTCAGTTTTAAATCACGCTCACTAACAGCCATCTCCTGCCCTTGATCATTGCTCCTAGGATGGCAACAGGACTTTCACATATGGTTTGAGTGAAGCGTGAGGCCTTCAGTCGCCCCACATCCACCTGTTTCACATTGTGTCATAGGTATGTGCTTAAGCATTTCATTAACATCTCCCTTTTTTAATGTTAACCCAAGCCATGCTAACTCTACGCGTGCAGCTAGAAGTTCGCAGCAGAAATGCAACGTGCCTCCAAACCTGCCGCGTTTCACAGGCAGCAGGGTGTGAAGCCTGTGGGTGAGCAAAGCAGCTCCAAAATATTTCTGGTGAGAACTGGATGTTTTGTCCCGTTTAAATGGAACGGGAGTTCCGTGGGCGCGCAACCTGGGCAGCTTTGAAGATCCAACCCTAAATGTACAGTTTTTTGGGTATCATACCGTTCCGCCGCGAAACACACACTCTGCTCAAGGGTCTCAGTTGCGTTCAATCTTAAGTTCTCCAAGGGCATATCCGCGTTACAGTTTCTTCCTCATCAGAGCAGAGCTGCACCCCATCTCCTTTATTTTCTGAGGTGGGAGGGTCCTTGCTATTTTGCAATTCCTTTAAGAAAACCAATGCAGTATCTGCGACTGAAAGAGCCACCCGTCGCTGTGCCTTTGTTTTACAAGCAGCAATGTTATCCAGCAGCACAGCTCCAAAGCCCTACTGGGAGCGGAACAGGTTTTAGCATGTTTTTTCATCTCATTCTTTCTGTCTCCTTTCAGTTGGAAGCTCAACTGTCAAGATTAAACCATCCACCTGTGTGGCATACCCCAGCGTGGCTGAACTTGATAGATCTGCACAGTTGGATTCTGCAGCGAAGATCATAGATCTAAGACGTACACATTGAGAATAGTCCACTAATCTTTCCTCCCTCCACTCCCCCCACAAAAAGAAACCCAAACATGTGTTTTTGCTTACGGTGCTTTCTTTTTAAGGTATCTTCTGTCAGCAATGTCATGATGGGAATTCTCAGTGGAAGTCTTTGCAAAACTGTATTTCTGTCGTTACCTCGTGGCTTACGCACCGTGTATCACAGCAGTTGAGGACAGAAATGTGTAAAAAATTATTTGCAAGGAAAAAAAAGAGAAAAGTCTTGTTCCAGGCCTGAAACCTCAGCACAGCTTGGAGAGAGCGAACTCCTGTGCAGGAAAAGGAAGGGAAACGCGTGAATGGTGCGGCTTAAAGCGGGCACAAGCACCAGGTCATTCTGCAGGGAGGCTTGGACGTGAATGCATCTGCCCAGAGGTTTCGGTGCTTATGTATTTGAGAGCAAGACAAACATCTGCACACCGCTGCCCTCCTTCCACAGGAAAACATGACAGAAATGACACAAACTACCCAAGGACCTTAAACCCTTCCTGAGAGAAACCTTGACGTCCAGCCTTCTCAGGTCTGGGCTTGGAGTAAAGTGCGTTTCTCAGCCATTTCCTCCACGAGCTGTTTTTCCCCTGTTGTTTCCCAGTGTTGCTACCGTACCACCTGCTATTTTATTTTAGTTGCAAAATCTGCTGCATTCAAGCCCACCTTCAAAATTATGTTACAATGCTCCACGGCATCCAGTTATGTATCCGATCTTCTTTCCATTCCTCAAACCAGGCTGTTGCCCCTTTATCTTTTATTCTTACCTCATCTGTTGAACAAATGTCACAGCCACAGTTATTAGAAATATTTGAACCTGACAGCTGCAAATACTCAAAGGCAACTATACGTGCACAGAACTATAATTAGGTGGAGCATTTAATTTTGTTTTTAAATCACTGAGATCCAGTATTGGAATCTCTGCCGACACAGACAATCAATACGGACAGTGTGACTTAGCAAGCTTTACGGTCATTTATTTTCCATGTATGTAAGGATAACTAATATGCCCTGCCTACAATGACATATATTATGTTGCACGAGAAGGGATTTTGCCTCACTAAAGCTCAGACCATGATACATCCACTCATGCCAACTTCAGCAGTGATACCACACTGACTGCAGCAGCCAAAAACTACCCCTTAGTGAGCAGGGACTACAGGCTTGGGATGAAAAACAATTAGTGCATAATAATTACTTAGTGATTGCTGCAGGGTGCATTAAAAACATCAGCTGGAATCTCTAATGTTGCTTGAAGTAGGTATCTCTCATCAATCCTATCTTATAGAGGGTCAAGACAGAGAAGATACCCCATTTGCTCAAGGCAAGCATCAGAGATGAGGTTAGACTCTACAAGCCCCAGCCTCGTACCTCATTATTCAAAGCAGTTAGGTTTTCCTTGGTATTTGCAATAAACAAAATTTTCTGATTTGTTGTGCCTCCTGCAGTTTGATTTCTCTGATCAGATGCAACCTCCTCCAGAGCTTTGGACTACCAACCCACCAGCCTCTCCATACCCAATAAAGTTAGGGAATATTTTATCTTCCCTTCTCCCACAGCCAAAGAGCAGAGATGCTCAGAGCAGGACTTCTCCAAGTAGCCCATCCTCAAACAATGCAGATCAAACATACCAGGAGTCCCCAGTTTCCTCTCCCAATTCAGCAGGTTCTTCTCTTTGCTGTTTTCCAAAGAGCTGGGACATCGCAAGTAAGTATCTGGTCATCTCTGCTTCTACATTCCTGACTGATGTAGCTGCATACGTTGCATAATGTTACTTTGGGTTTCTAATTGTGAGATTAATTAGTTTATTTGAAGACAATCCATTTGGAGTAATAAAAGAAAGAAGATGAAGAAGCAGCAGCCTATAAAATCATTATACCCTAGTATTTTTATTGATATGGATTAGGAGAAATAGCTGGAAGACAGAGAAAGAATCATATTTAGCTCAGGTAATAAAATTATATGAGCTGCCATTTTCATAATGTTAAACAAGACCTGAGGGAAGCTTAACTTAAAAGATTACGCAGGTGGATTCTTTTCCTTTGGAGAACATGAAAGATTATTGTAAATGTCTCTTTACGCAGCTCGCCTCTTCAAACGCAGTCACAAGAAATTAGCCGAACGCTGATTTTTCACAAAGTGGCCTGACACAGGAGTGTGGGGAAGGAGCCCTTACTGCTGCCTCCACCCGAAACAGGGCACGGGGATGCTATTTTTGCTCAACGTAAATTTGAGGATGGTTGTGTTGGACCTTGCCACGTGTCCTGCTTCCCGCCTGGCTCATGGGGCACCGCTAGCATGCCCAGCTGCGGGTGCATCAGGGGATAAATATGCAACATTTTGTGGGGATATGAAGCTATACCATGAGCCTGCTGATTTGGGAAGAGGCACGTGGGTTTTGCAAGCAGCCAGGTAACACCTGCGGGCAGGGGTCTGTCTTCTCCTGAAAATGGGAGCGCCTACGAGCACGGCACAAACGAGGAGAAGGAGAAAGCAGTCCTCCATGCCCTCCCAACACATGCTGCTGTTGCTGGCTACCAGTGAGTTTAATTCTTTTAACAAAGCTGGGACAAAACCTTGGGTAAAACGCATCTAAACTTGGTTGAAATTAATGGTTCGCCCCCCAGAGACGCTGCTGCCAGGTAGCCCCTTCATTTGGGGCCATATTCTGTTAAAATGCTCCAGTCAAGCTCTTGGTTTAGGTATCTCAGTCCTCGGTTTAGCAGAAGTTCAATTGTATACCAAGCTTGGAAAGCTGACAAGTCTCACCTAATCTG
The DNA here is from genome assembly GCF_000687285.1 of Phaethon lepturus. Lineage (NCBI taxonomy): Eukaryota > Metazoa > Chordata > Aves > Phaethontiformes > Phaethontidae > Phaethon > Phaethon lepturus. Next base: position 12,249 of record NW_010537719.1, on the reverse strand, counting down.
AGAGACGAAGGTTACAATTTAAAAAAAAAAAAAAAAAAGGTGGAGAAAATAGCAACTTTTCCATTTCCCAAATAGTGAGTGTCCTGGGCTTGGGAATTCATTTTGGTTTTTACCTGGATGTTCGCTAGCTGAAAGCACAAAGATCCAAAGCCTATGATGAGAGCAATAACCATTCCGAGACGTTTATAAATGACCCTCTTAACTGTTTATGAGACATTATCTGAGGTAAAGCAGAGTAGGAGAAATAAACTTGAAGTAGGAAGAGCTGGCTCGCCTCCCAGATGGAGCATGATAAAGCACCAGTGTCAGTGTTTCTTCTCAGTTTTATGGCAGCCTTTAACTGCTTGGTGTTTAGGATTTTTTATCAGAAAACGGAAAGGAGAAGGAATGGATCCAAACCAAAGGGGTTTTCACAAACAATATTCTCCAAATGACTTTATGTGAGCAGATACTGTGTTATCTGGCTATCAAGATAACACCATTTATTTTTTTACTTGCCACAACAGTCCGCTACTCAGATTCCCAGTCCTGGTATGTATGAGGAATTCCTGAGCACAGCAATAAATTTTCAAAGGGATCTGGGTGACCCCACTGCTTCTTTCCTATTAGAAAGTATCCTGAACAAAGTTATCTCTGGTCAGATTCACCTCATTAAATAGATTTCTATTGTCTCTCTTAAACAGTGTGTTAGTTTTTGGTTCTCAGATTTAGCAAACCTCTCTGAATTTTGTTTGTCTCCCACAAAGCGTGAATGAATGGCCCTTCATGGAACCATGGGACTGGGGTAAATTTGTTACAAAGAAAGCTCTCCTGGAAATTGAAAATACATAAAAACTACCTCGTTTCTTACTTTTCCTTAACTTAAAGCATAGATCATCTTAAATCACAATTTTTCACTGCCCCTTCAAATAATTTTCAACACTACTTTGGGAAAAAAAGATAAACCTCCGTTGTTCCAGTTTGTTCAAATTTTAAAATGCGAGATGTGAATTGAAGAGTGCTCATGCTGGACCTGGAGGAAAGGTAAACAGAAATGGAGGGCGCTCAACAGAGATTTCTGGTTTTAACCACCTGCTTTGGGCAACTCGTCAGAAAGGATGTGCCTGAAATGTGCAACAAGGCTCCAAAAAAAAAGTAGTATCAATGAAGTGTAGGCATTCAGTTCTGAAAGCGTGCTCTAGTTTGGTATTAAAACAGAAGACAGTACGCCATCACATTTATAAAGCTGGTGGTTGGACCCTGACTGGTTTCTATTGCTTGATGATTCTGGCTTACTCCTTGGTTATGGATTAGTAAATCCATGTTTACCCAACACCATTCTCTACAGACGAGACAGTCAGTTAGGTCTAGGAGAAATGAAAAATAAGTCAATACTCCTTACGGAGCAATAGCTCTTTATCCAGAACAACCTACAAGGAAAATTTGCTCATTGTATTGGACATATTTATATTGGATGAAAAGCTTCATTTTTCTCCATTCCAGTTTTCAAAATATTATGAAAACTTTATTGAAATGGTTGTCAAATTCACAGAGTGAACAGAGTTTTGATGAACTAAAATGTCTAGCTCCATTTAAATATGCTTTTGCAAGAACTTGGAAATGTGTCAAAAAAAATTCACAGAAGAAATCTGGCAAACAGGGATTTTTTTTTTATTTTTTTTTTTTATATTGAGGAGTTAGAAGGTTTCAGATCATCCTTTGCACAAGCAGAAGGTTTGACTTTTCCAGCCCACCAGCGCTCATGACACCTCCTCTGTCACATGCCGGCAGGACCAAGGGATGGGCACCAGGAGCAGTGGAGCCGGGGGAGGCACTGGAAATCCTCCACATCTTCTCGGACTGAAGCTGAAATCGGTTCATGAGGACAGAGCCAAAGAGCCGAGGAAGCTCCATGTCTCAGCACCCACAGAGCCAATTTTTGATTGGATCCAACATAGCAGGCTTCTGCCAAGTCCAGTGCACTCTTATCACCAGTTGTCTTGAAACCGGTTTTCCTCTTATCCCTAATTGATTGATTCAGTTTAGCTCGCTCAGACTGAGCTACTGTCCACAGGCAAAAGGGAAAATGATTTTTCTTTGAGAATTCACCTGAGGATAAAGCCCTTTGTGGGCTGTTACAACAAATGATGAGCTACAAGAATAAAAGACCCGGCTGTTCCCACGTCATTAACGCTCTCAGTCACTCCATTGCATGAGGCCGTCCCATGGCTGATGCTCCTCTTACTTTCCCACAGGTAAACTACATCCCTCGGAGCAGCATCGCTCCCCATTTTCACTGAGTTCAAGCTGCCATCCAACGGCAATTTGCCTGCCCTATCTCTGCGGGGCTGCCCAAAGTGAACCGTGTGCTTTGTAGCGCGTGCTCCTGGCAAGCATCAGGTCAACCGTACTGGCTGCCGCGGTGGCCGAGCACGCGCAGCCCAACGAGTGATGCGGAGGGACCGGGCTGCTGTGTCTGTGTCAGTGATGGGCAGAGAAGGCTACTGGTCCAGCCAGGCACCAGATGCTGGAAATCCTGGATAAATATGTAAAATCCCCTAATTCCACTGGTATAAAATTTCCAGGCAGAAAAAGAGGACGTGTCCAGGGAAACCATGCAACAGCCCGAACTTCAAGCTTTCAGTTCCAGGGATTTCAGAAAGTCCTGCATCAAAATTTCCACTAATGCTGTTTAAAAACATAACCTCCCCAGCCAGAAGGAACCCAAATGGAGAGCTAAGCATTACTTGAGAGTAAAAGCTTACTTGAGCTAAGCAAGCCAAAAAAGTTATAGCCAGGCCCTGAAGGACCAGAATGGTTTTGGGGATCATGGAGAGGAAAGTGATGCCACTTTTGCAGTGGTGGGATTTCCCTGCAGAGATGCGATCCTGCAGGACTTCGTGTCTTTTCCCCATGCACAACCTCGCTGGAACACCTCACATTTTCATTCACTCCAGTTTTCTCTCACATTGAACCAGATCTGCTCTAACTCGTATTACAGCATTACCCTGGTTTATGCTTGCAGCATGTTTGATATTTGGTATTTGTTTTTACCTTCTAGTTGTGTTTTTCTCCAGGTAAGAAAAAGGTTCATGGAAATATATATGTACAGTACCTCTTCAAACAGAAATGACTAGAAATGCTCATTTCTATCACACTCTTTAGCTGCCTAGGCAAGGGAATAAGTTGTTCTTCCAAGACCAGACATCCAGTAAGAGATTAAGAACAAAATTTCTCTAAGAATTTAAATTGCAATTCTGCTGCCCTCATTATTTACTGGTAGAATAAAAAATAGCATCCAAGTGCAAAGCAGGCAATAAATCCTTATACTTAGCACAATCCCCTGCCAAGTAAACCCCCAAGATCTACACCGTTTTTGAGTACAGCCCAATGGCTGAAAACATTATTTTAAGCATCTTCACACATCTCCACTGAAAAATGAGGTACTTTGTTTGAGATCTGTGAGTTTGCTCCAAAAAGCAAGATGATGCCTCTATTAAATATGTCACATGGCCCAAAGCCTGTCACTCAGGTACCAAAAGCACGATGGCCCTGTTAATGCAGCACCGAGCCTGGGATAACTCATCTGGAGCAACAACACATTGTCCATCTCTGCTGCACTTGACTTAGCTTGTGTAGGTCTTGCTTGAGGACATCTGCACCACAGCCTGTTGCACAGACTAGACATCTTTCCCAACACAGCCAAGTTAACCTTAGTAAAAAGAAAAAAGATTTGAAAAACTTTTACAACGTGGTGCAAATGTACAATTTTTGATCAAAGTCACCCAGCACAAGTATTAAGAAGGATTTTTGGACGTGGAAGTGTTATTCCCCATTTGCCACTTAGAGCAAAATGAAAGGAGAGCCATGATGCAGTGTTCTACTCACAGATTAATGTACAGAAGAGTCACTTGTAAAATAAAAATGGGGATTTAAAAATAAAATAACTTGACAAGGGAATACTGGAGCTGTCTAAAATAGATTTATTTATACTTTTTGGCAAAGATCACATTTTAATTGGGGTTATTATTCACATGAGCCTGGAACTATATAATATTATCCAATAATACAGAGAATCTGACACCAAAACATGTCACAGCACACATTATATTTGCATTTGCCAGACATGGAATCCCATAAATTGTTGTCTGATAACGGCCTGCAGTTCAATGGACAAGACTTTAAACAATTTGCAGGGGATTATGGATTTCGACATACAACATCCAGTCACGGTTATTTGTAATCAGATGGTCTAGTGGGAAAGGGAACTAAGTCTCCACAGCAGAGCCTGGCCCAAGGCTCTGTAGAACTTGAGAACAACATCTTCAAAACCTGGACCATCCTCCATAACGAGAGCCTGACAGCCTCAGCTATTCAAACCTCCTGAGAAAGACAGAGATGATCTTGATGTCTAGGAAGAGAAGCCACAAATCATCTTACAGATTCAAAGATGCAAAATCTAGGACATGCAATTTACTGCATACACGATGCTATTCAGGGGCAAAGGAGATTGAGATTTCATGGCAGTTGCTCGTGTTTCCTCTAAAGCTCAAAGCTCGTACGGGGAGACTCTCAGGAGGAAGCAAGGGGCAATTGCAACTTACTTCCCTGGGGAACAAGG
>NW_010537719.1:2869-7618 GCF_000687285.1 Phaethon lepturus | reverse complement strand
GGTTTCAGCAGAGCCACTGCAGGACCAAAGAACAGCAACAGCAACAGGGGTGGAAATGGGCATGAGCCCAAATACTCCTGAGAGGATTAGTGAGCTCTGATATAACAGTTACCATGACCGTGCTCCCTAACAGGGCTGCAATACATATGGGACACACTGAAAATCCTTCTGGTTGTTAAAAAAGGGGAGGGTTGAGTAATCCACTACTAGCCTCTAACACTGCAGGGTGGGAACTGGTCCCAGCCAACGTGCCCTGGGCTCTGCCACGTCCCTGGGAAGAGCGATGTTCAGCCTCCCTGGGGCACCTTTTTTGCAGGTAGTGTCCAAGGCCCCTGGGGAAAAATCAGGGAACTCCTCATTTTTTCTCATGCTTCCTTTGGTTTAACCCACTCTGGGTCTTGTCAACCTGGTGGCTCACTAGGGCACCAAGGGGGTGGTCATGGGGAAGCGGGGAGCAGCCTTGCCTTGGAGAAGCACAGACCCACTTCCTTGGCAGACGTGTCTATTTGAAGGAGTCACGAAATCGCAGTTTCGGGCAGGAACACCAGCTCTGGGGCTCGAGTTTTGAGTTCAGTTGTACTGAACCTCTGCTAACAGTCATAATTAAGGATTGCAGGCCATTGCCAGGGACATGTGCAAAGAACCCAGTAAAATCCAAGTGTGTCAAGGTTTGGAAACGTGTAGTCGCGGAACATTTCAGGAAAGAATGCATCTAATGGAATGAAATGGTAGAAAAGGAGAAAAAGCAGGTGTTGCTTTTATGCAGATCTCTGCACACACTGAGAGCAATAAGCAAAGTACCGATGACAAGATGGGCCCGTATGTGGAGATGTACTTGGAAACGAGGACTTTAACTACCTTAGATTATCTTTGCCTTGGTCCATTGCCTTGGAGCGGTACAAAAGAGCAGTAAAGCACACAGCCTTGAAGATCTTGAATGTCAGCCTGGACACCAAGGTTATGCTCAGTTCTTTCCAAAATCTCCACAGGATCATTATCCTTTCCCCTTCTTTCTATGGAGAGTGCTGGAAACCGCTTAAAAGAGCGTGTGCTGAATGTGTGTGATCAGACCAAAGCTTTCCAAGTGAACTGAGCGCTGGCAACACGATCCAGGTTGCGAGCAATGGGAATTGCTCTGCTCCATTTAGTAAGAGTAGAAGAGCACCACATCAGTAGTACAAACAGCCCTGCATCCCACTGCCAGGAATCTCTGCAGGCTGAGGAAGGAAAAGAAAGAGAGTCTCGAAAGAGCCTCATGCTCGCGCCCCGCACTACGGCCGTATCTGGTTCAAGCCGTTTTAATCTGTCCTTTGACGATCAGAAAGGATGGTGCTCACGAGCTGATTTTTTCTTTCCTTTGGGTCTTGTTCACTCTTTGTCTCGAAAGCAAAGGGACCCTTTGTCTTCAGAGACACCCCGCGAGCTGCCGCCCAGCACGGAGCGGCGCGAGTATTTCCACAGAAGTCAGCGGGTAAAAAGCACCAAAGACATTGCAAGTCGAGCGTGTTCCAACCACACTCTGCACCTCCCAACACTCAAAAAGCAGTGCTAACTAAGCAAAGGCAAAGTTTGGCTTTCTGTTCCTCAAAGCAGTTTCAAAATACAGTTACGCTGAGTAGCTTCACATCCACATGGAAGGGGAGCTCCTGGGTTTGCACCACATGGTGGCAAGAGCGAAGCAAGTGCTAAACAAAAGCCAGTGACCTGCTTTTTTCTAGCAACAGTGAAGTCGTCTCGTTTACCTTCTGCTGTTCAGATTGCACTGCACACCTATTTGAATCCTCTGAGGTCAGAGCTGATATTGTTCACCGGGATAGCTCAGGTTTGGGTCATGGCAGGGTTTTGAATAAAACAATAGAAATAAAAGTATATCCTGAGAAATAAAAAAACTGTATACTTCTATCATCTAAAAATGAAGAGGATCCGGCATGAGAGATGCCTGGGAATACCCTTGTAACACCAGCAGCAGCTATTTTTGAGCATTTTGAAATCGGATATGGTGACATCCATTTTATTGATGGGCTCCTGAGGCAAAAAAGGTAAGAAATGACAGTCCACACTCACCCTGGAGAGCAACCAAATCTGGGGGCTTTGAAGGTGTAAAACCACTGCAGAAGACCAACAATTCTCCTCACCTTACCAGAGCTCCATGGAAGTTTTCCGGAGCAGAGCTGACACCTGTGTAATTTCTGTGGCATCAGTGGTGTGAATGAGACTATGTCAGTACAAAATTAGTTAGTGATATAAGATTAATATTAAACCTTGTAGGTAAAGGACTTGAAATTCTTGCCTCTGTTCCACCTGCAGGCATGAAAAACAAAATGGTCGAAAAGTATGAAATTCAGCTTTCTAGCTACTTCCAGCTAAAAGTGTGAATTTTGAATAAAGAAACTCTATCTATTAAATGTTTAATGTAGGTCTTCCAAATGGTCCTGGAGCTGATGGCACTTGGGGATTTTTTGAATACCGCTGGAGATTTTTCACTAGGATTTTAAGTTTTCCTGGCAAATGACTTACACATTCTTGAAATACTTCCATTACCCTGAAATGGCACTATAAGGAGGAGGAGAGCGCATTTCTCAGCCATCCGCTCGCCTGGATGAAGGGCAGGGCTGACCTCAGCCCTGCCAGGACCAGGGTCGGCCCCTGAGAGAGGGCACCCGGGAGCTTTCGCATCCCTGATGCTTCCAGCCGTCGCCCATGTCCTTACGTGACGCTCCCCGTTTTGGGCATGCACTCAGCACTCATTTCCAAATTGGCTCCAATACCTTATTTCCTTATTGGTGCCATAACAGCGAGGCATTCCTTATGGTGTGCTATTGTTTTTTTTTTGTTTGTTTTTTATTTTTTTAATGTAATTAATTGTCCTCAGTGACAGTTCTAAAGGGTTGGTTGTTTTTTTCCCCCCTGATAAGACAAACACGTTTGAATCGAACAAGCCTTGACAAATGCTGGAGATCTACACTGCGCTGAAATAATGAGGGAGCTCTTTAATACACCACCACAATATGTATGGGCAAGTTGTTGCACTGGAGCAGTATGAGCTTGTCAGATCACAGTGAAATGGTATTTATTGAAAGAATAGGTACAAGGAAGAACAGCAGAAAGTATTCTGCTGTACAAACATGCAGCTGAGCAAAACCTTTGGAAACATAGGACACATGCAACATCAAACCTTTTTCTGTACAAAACTGCCGGATGTCGATAAAACTGCCCACGATAAATTGAAAACTTCTCTTGCAAAAGAGAAAAATGCCAATTAAGACCCAAATTCAGTCAGATCCAGATGCATAAAACAGAGAGAAACAATAGCTGTCAGTAGCTGTTCATTTATTTGACTGAAAAAAACTGAAACACGCAAACAAAAAGGTCTCAAAATTATGTTTGTTAAAATACACAGGGTTACAGCAAATTTAGACAGAAGCTACACTTCCCAAACCAATGAATCACTCGCCGTTAACTTGCATGCATTTCTAATAATATTAATTAGCTGAAACCAGGAAAAGGAAAGCGTGACAGCAACCCTTCCCACCAGGCGTGTGTTTGAGAGCGTGTGTGCGTAACGTGGGCAACCGACTGCGCAAAGCACACGGCAGCATGACTCGCGTTGCCAGTGTAACTCCCCAACTTCATCATTACACGGAGGTGCCAGTTCCGCCCTATTCGAAGCACCTTGACAGGTAGAATGCTCTCTGCCCCGACAGCCGACCCGCCTTGCGACACTGGCCGGCCCGGGCAGAGCAGCGCGTGGTGCTGAGCGTTTCTGCCGCAGGCTGGCGGCATTCCGGGACGGAGCGGTGCCCGGCGTCCAGCTGCGAGCCTCCTCTCCCACCACCCGTACCGGCGCAGGACTGGGCGCCACGCTGGAAGGAGGGTTGGCCACTCCATTTCACGGCGTCTTGGCAAGGAAGCTACGAATTTGTAGCTGCCCACCCCAAAAGGAGGTGCCGGCAGGAAGGGTGGGTAGTCCTGGGGGGAGGCTCCTCTCCGGCACGCGGACCGCGAGCGTCAGCCGTCCCTTAGTGGTGTGCAGCTGGTGTTTGCAGTGAGTCCTCCCAGGTCCCCACTGCCCTGGTTGGACCAGAGGACTCCAACACGGCCCGATCCTGCTGGATTTCTGCCTCCAAGAGCACGATCAGTGCCCTGTAGCCATCACCAGGTTGGGCTTGATCTCCCCTCCCAGCCCAGCTCCCCACTGGCTTCATGCAAGGCACAACAGTCTCACCCCCAGAGACACTCGCTGGAGGGCAGAGAGCATCACCCCGAGGTGACACAAGATGTGACCTTGCCCTTGGGCCTCTACCTGCCCCAGCACGTCCCTCCTGCCACCGACAAGGTGCGTCTGGATCCTCCTCACGTGCTGAAGAAGGAGGAAGGCAAAAATCCCACTGCCGAGACTTACAGCCCAGCGCTGGCACGGCAGTCCTGGAGGGAGAGGGCTTGCATGGGGCCGGCTGCCGCGCTCCCACCGCGCAGGCGCTCCCAGTCATCTGCTTGTTCTCGCTCTCGTCGTTGCTGCAGGCGCTGCAGGTCAGGGGAAGACGATAGCTGCAACCTAACACAGAAATAATTAACTGCGGTGCACCGAAGGGAAAATACCATGATGACTGCAATGAGCGTCAAGAGCCTGAAGCAGCCCAGCATGTCAGGAGAAGGGAGCAGCATCCCTGCGAGAGCTGCCACTCAACGCTCTAATTTGTAGTGGCCGGGCAGCCCTCTCCCCGCCTGCCCTCCGCCCGCGGCCCGAAA
>NW_010537719.1:0-2820 GCF_000687285.1 Phaethon lepturus | reverse complement strand
TCCCCGCCTGCCCTCCGCCCGCTGCCAGAAAACAGCTCCAGGTGTAAATTTACACCGGGGGGAATTAGCAGCCAGCCTGCCCTGGGCTGGAGGGAGGCGTTTCCAGTTTCACGGCTGCTGCTGCGTGATCGGAGCCTTTTTTCGGCGTGATCGGAGCCGGGCGCTGGGGAAGAGGGCCCCCGCACCTCGCAGCATCTCCCCGCAGCCACCGAGCCCGTGGGCAATGTGGGAGGGCTCCGAGAGAGCGCTGAAGTGCAGACATCCTGGGACTCTCCTCCAGCCACCAGCTTTGACACTAATAACCCTACAAATAGCCGACGGGGTTTAACTTCTCCTCTGGGTGAGAAAAAGACTTGAGAAAACGAAAGCCGTGGCATGATGGGATCTCTGCAGCAACTTAGCGGCTCCTGGCTCCCTTTTCCCTGGGATGAAGGAGAGGAGCTGAGAAAGGGTCTGGAAGAAGAAAGGCAAAGCAGGTTGAAAATACAATTTGGTCCAAGCTTGGCTCCATCTTAAGAAGCTGCAGGACACGGGAGAGGAGCACCATGAGGGTGACAGCGCAGCCAGGGCGTGGGGACCGGTGTGCGTCCCAAAGGACACCCCGGCGCTGCAGGGAGCTGTGCGGGGAAGGCTGCATCCCGGTCAGAGCCCCTCACGGCAGAACAGCGGCAGCGAAGGGACTGGGAAGGGGCTCGCAGAAAAGCGGAGGACCGCGGTAACGTGGCCGGGATGGAGAGTATGGGCTGAGTTCTAAGGGAAGGTTAAAAGAGCCAAATACGTATAGCTCAGCTAGGAGACGACTAAGGGGACATGATAACAGCCTACAAGTATTTGGAGGCTGTAAACATCAAGGAGGGAGAGGAATTATTTAGTTATACATGGGGCATAACTAAGAGTAATGGGACGAGATTAAGAAAGGAAGAAAGGCTGAATATCAAGAAATATTTCCCAACGACGAAATGAGTTAGGCTGCAGAATAATCCTTCCAGGGGAGCCATGGGAGCACAGCAGTTTGGAAGGTTATGACTACCCATGACTAAACCCTGGGCTATGTGCTGCCAGGCGTAATGGATAATGTAATTTCTGTCTCTGGCCTCCAAGGTTATTTCCTTTCCGTTTCTACAGGAGGAATATCTTATCAACTAATACATGCTTCTAACATGATGCTCCTTTTGTCAGAGACAAAAGAAACTCCCAGTTCCCAGCCCTGCCAAGAGAGTCACTGCCCGATTAGGGATGTACCCTGCTCTGTGGGTCACACCTCTTGCCTTTAGGGCACAGGCACTTCTCCCAAACTCCAACTAAAACAAATACAACCTGAATATCAAAAAAAAAAAAAAAAAAAAAGAGTTGACCTGGATAATTTTGCACTGTTTCTAAAATTGCAGTTAGAGAGCATGAAATGGAGAAATGTCAAAGAAATTGATTCAAATGAAGTGCTGAAAAAAGTGCAGAATGGGAGCATTGCAAGCTCACAGCTAATACCCTTGTTCATTTGCTGCCTCTTTTGTCATGAGAAGGACCTGTACTGGCCTCAGTTAAGCATCAAACTATCCCTTCAGTCAAATCTAGGAAGCTTTTGTACCCCACAAACCACTGACCCCCTCCAGAAAATAGGATTTCCAGTCATCTTCACCAGAGAGTTTCCACCTAGCCTTGATGAGGAAGAGTCAGAGTCACTCAAGAAAGAGGAAGGTGTCTGGGAAGAGCCATCCATCGGGAGCTGACTCACGGCATTTGCATTTGTAATTAGGGGATTGGAAATGCTCAGCAGCAGCATTAGGTGGAACAGAACTGGAACAATATCGCCTTTCATAGCTCTTGCGAAAAGCATCAGGTGCAAGCCCTCGGCGGCAGCGGTGGCAGCGGCGCGGCAGGGCTGGGACACGCGGGCCCGGGGGACGAGGGGACAGAGCAACCACAGGCGCCGTTCCCGAGGGCAGGAGTGCTCAACCTCCACGGTTGTACCATGTTTTTGCTGTTTATTTGGAGTAGACGGCAGGCGAGCCGCACGGGTCTGAGCTCCAGCCTCAAATGTTGATCCCCAAGAGATGAGGCGAAGCGGCAGGCAAGGAGAAATGGCATTTTTGCGTCTTTCAGAGCCCCAAGGCTGGGACATGGTGGGAGGAGGAGGAGTAGGGAGCTATAATAAATAAACACTCTTTAACACTGGATCCCAGGGATAATAATCCATCAAATCCTAAAGGTTTGCCCTGAGCAACTACCCAGTTTATGTACAGTGCGTTACTTCCTTTGTACAAAATCTTTCATGCATCCTTATTTCCCATATACTGTTTCACCTCATGTTATACCTTGTAATCTTGGCTTGTAACGCAGTTTTAGAGTTATTATATGTCACATAAGGGTTGAAGTTTAAAAAAACCAAACCACAGCTCGGCTCAGAAACACCACAGCGATGGGAGGAGTGCTTATAAACGCCGAAGTAAGCCTGGGGAATGCTTTTCCCACCTGCAGTTTTTAATACCAGCAATTTCTGTATGTGTCAGCTGTGACCGAGGACCCCAGTACACCAGGGAGGAGCTACGCAGGGACATACTGGTATGCAAGAGCAGAAACCACAGGAGGGTTCTCATGGCGGGGTGCCGGTAGGGCCACGACGTGGAAAAGACCAAGCAGCAGCAGTTCTGCAGGCGCTATTGATGAAGACGATGAGGCCCTTCTGAAGAAACATTTCTAACATTTTATGGTGTTCTAAAACTAATGAAGACGTAAGGGTGCGAAACGTAAGGGTTTGCTGCCCAGGACGGGCAGGAGAGGAGCGCGCAGTGCCCAGCAGCGCCCGCATCCCGGCGCCCGCAT
>NW_010537718.1:0-21068 GCF_000687285.1 Phaethon lepturus | reverse complement strand
TGCCGTGGCTGTCTTGGGAGACTCAAAAGCTGTTGAGCTGCTGTGTTTAAGAGGGGCCAGAAGGCAGAGCGGGTTCTGGTGGCCCTGTCTTCCTCTGTTGTGGGAGACGGTACCTCATCCTGGGAGATGAGAAATTTGCTTTCTAGCTGTGTGTTCCTGCTCTGTTCCCCTGCTCCCCTGGGTTTCTCCAAGGAGCCAGAGCTGCTGCCACCCTGACACTGAATCTGCCCTGTAGGAGTGAAAGTTGAATGCCACAGACTTTCTCATCACATACACCCCCATCCTCTGTGGCTCTGAGGTTTTTCCCCCTTTCTTGTTTCCTATCCCAGTAGTACAGCAATAGAAATCAAACATTGCGTTTCTCCGTAAATACAGCTCTTGTGACTATATTAACATTTGTCTGTTTATGAGGAGGGAGTTGTTCCTGTGGTTTTATAAGCCTTTTTTCTGTCTGCAGGATAGTTATCCATTCACAGGAGAAGGAAAACGCTGAGCCAGATTATATTCCCATCAACAGCCGCTTTAAATGTGTACAAGGTACCGACTCTCTTGGAACAGGCTTTCTTGGTGCAGGAATCTACTGCTGTTTATTGGCAAAACTGGAGTTCAGTGGTGTTTCTTGACCCGCTTCTGGAGCACCCATGTAAATTGAATGCCTCCCCGTGAAACCAAAACTCGCAGTTTATGGAATCCTGCTTCTTCCTCATGTGAGTGGGTGGTCTTTCCATGTTGGCGTACAGTTGTGAGGAACTCGTCTGGCTCAGATGAGTGGTGGCCTTGGCATCATGTGGAGCATGTTCAGCACTTGTCTCCAATGGCTGACATTTGGTGTCTGCTGATGTCTGTCTGTCTTCTCCATAATGGCAGGAGTTGGGAGCTTTAGAGTGATTCCTGCACGTCTAGATCAAAACTTCTGTAAGGTCTGGCAAGCTGTCAGGTCCGAAGAGCCACCTATGGAATGGGAAAGGGCTTTAGGCCTTGTCTTTGAGAATTTAAATAGCAGTGTGTGTCCCTGAGGTAAATGCTTGTTCAGGAATAAACGTGCTTTTTCCTGCACTAACTTATACCCTGCTAGGTAATTCAGTGTGGTTGTGCCCATCATTTTTGCTGTCTAGGCAAGCTCTGAAGTTCATTGGCAGGTTGCTCTTTTATCAGCTACACTGATGTGCAACAAACCACCCAGGTGTGTGAGAACTCTGAATATTAAGAGTCTCCCCTGTGACACTTTGATTGTGGGAAATTGCTGTCCAGGCTCTCCAGATATGACCGTTCTTTCTGCCCGAGCCATTATTAATAGTACAGATGTAAATTAAAGCTGTTTGTTCCTTTGTTAGGACTCTCTTGTGGCTGGTAGCAGGCAGCATGCTTTTTTGACTACTCCATTACTGCAGCATTCAGTGTGAACTCTCCTGATCCTGCTTTTCTCTTTTCCAGAGGCAGAAGAAACTCTACTAATTGATATAGCTACAAACAGTAAGTTTTATAACTGCAGTCACATGGCTAAAGGGCCTTTCAGGAAACAGGCTGCCTGTTGGGCACCAATGCATGCTTATTTTATCTACCACTTCATAATCTTCCTTCATGCTTTGTGTTTGTCTTTTGATCGAGCAGGGATTGCATTTCATCTAATGTTGTCTGGCTCATTTAGAGAGTCAGTTGTCATGACAGATATGGTCTTAAATGCCCAGATTGAAGCATTGGCAATTAGTCAAACTTTAACTTCTTAAATCTCTTCTCAGGGGCCTGCATTGCACTCTGAACTATTCTCATCCCCCTTTCGTTTCTTTCACCTGCACTTGATCCTAGGTTACTCTCTGCCTTTTTCAGTGTTGACAATGCTCTGTCTAGTCACCAGTTCTGCTTTCCCTTTCAATAAATTTTTTTTACTACTTTTAGAGCTCTTCTCTGTGAGTTTGCAGTAGGGAAAAGTGTTCCTAAACCTAGGGAAACATGACTGATGATACCCCAAGCTGGTGGGGGGGGATCTCAGAAGCACAGGGAAACTTGCTTAGGTGCAGATTTCCATCAGAAACAATAGCTGGAAGCTGGCTTTCATTGATAAGCTCAAAGGACACCTAAAAAGCCTGGGCACTCTCAGGGCATAATATCTGTGAACCGCCGTGACTGACTCTGTGAGTCTGTGTTTATGCCTTAAGCAGGCTGTAAGGTCCGAATACAAGGTGACGAGACGGCGGAGCGGCTCTTTGAAATCCCTGATGAGGAGCGTTGCTTAGGATTCCTTTCAGAAGTGCAGAGCATACAGGAAGGTAAGCAGAGCTATAGCTGTGTTGGTGAAATCCTCTGGCTGCCAGCAGTTTCTGACAGGGCTGTTTTCTTATTGGGTTTTTTTGTCCAGCCCACCTGAAAGCTTCTTTTCCTGAACCTAAGGACTCAGCCAGCTGGCATCAGGTGGAGAAGAACCTCCCAGGTCTTCCGCAGGCCTCTCCTTCGGGTACTGAACTGACTGTCCCCTTTGTATGCTCCGTGGTCTGTACAGCAGCAGGGCACTTGGGGATAGGGAGCTGCATCTGACCCTGCACTCGGCAGCCTCGCCTCTGTCCCATTTCCTCACTTCATGTCATTCTGCACATGACATGTCTCCGTCCTTGGATTCTGTTGCCCTGGACCATTCATTCCTTCTTGAGTACCGTCTTCTACCTAGTGCCTTGGTTTGTGTATGTTAAGCTCCCTCCTGCCTTGACTTGTGGTTAGTACCCCTTTCTCTCATTCCCTGAGAGTCATCAGAGTTGATATATTGCTATTACCATTTGCTTTTTCATTTTCTGTGGAGTTAGATTTTTTTTTTTCGTTCTTGATCTGAGCTGTTTTAAGTGTTTCTCAGGGCATTGTGCTTGGTTTTTTTGTTATAGGAGCTCTGGGATTTGAGGATGACTTCAATGCTTTAAGCCTAGAAGAGAAAAGAAACACGCAAAACCACCAAACGGGATCTCGCCGGGAACCCCCACCTCCTCCTGTGCCTCAAAATAGGCAGTAAGTAACATGGTGAATCTGTTCCCTTTTTTCCTTCTCTTCCTAGACAGCAGAACCAGTTTTAATTCTGCTCTTGCTTCCTTCCTAGATTTCACCGAGAGAGAGAAGGTACATCAAGAGACCAGCCAAAAGTGACCAACACTATGCGCAAAATGTTTTTGCCCAGCACCCAGTCGGGACAAAGAGAAGGCCTCATCAAACATGTGCTTGCCAAGAGAGAGAAGGCTTATGTCAACCTTCACAACTTCAGGTTAGGACTGTGACTGAGGAACGGTGTGCATAGAAACTCAAATCTAGCCCAGGTTTGAAATCTGACAACTGCTGATGTATGGCCAGCTTGGGTGGCTAAGCAAAGATTGGGGCAGGCTGCAGTGCAGCTTCTCTTTTTGCATGTTTTCCCCTGTGTGTGTCAGATCTCTTGACCTTCAAGTAAGACTGAAGCAGTTGGGCAGAAAGAGGATAAAAGGCAGCCGTCTCACCACACTGTCTTAGTGTTGCCCCACATGACATGATGTTCCAAGAGCCAGATGTTCGCTGGCCTCGGTGAAATGTCTTTAGTTTCGTAGCATTCTGCAAAATCCCCGAGATGAGCGTCACTGAAAATGAGCCAAGCCTAGAAGAATTTTCAGTTACCCCATAGCTGGCATGGCCCTGCGCATGGACAGCTCGCGTGTTCTGTCTGCTCCCAGCCTGAATGCTGCTGTGCTGCACTGGAGAGGTGGGGCTGATGCAGTTGTTACTGTGTTTTCTAACAGCTGCTTTGGTGTCATAGATTTTTTGTGGGAACATGGAATGTGAACGGGCAGTCTCCCGACAGCAGCTTGGAGCCCTGGCTGGTGTGCGACACAGAGCCTCCTGACTTCTATTGCATCGGGTGAGTAGCAATGACCTCGTATTTACTTATGGTGCTGGTTTCTTGTTGCTCTTGCTTGGTTATTGGTGGGCTGTATTTGTTTGAGGTTCCTGTTATATTCTCAAAGGTTATATTCTTTATTTGAAAAAAGTTACATTCTCAAAGCTGAGCTATGTCTTGGAAGAGCTGTCTGAAGGAAGAGAGCCATTTGGATGAGGCAGAGTACCGTGTTAAATGAGGCTGGCATGACATAAAATAGGTTTCCTTGATGGATTCACAGAGCTCTCCAGCTGTCCTCTGGCTAAAGTAACACTTCCCAGAGAGATGGTTGCTGGAGTGTATTGCAGTGGGGTCTCAGAGGCACTCTGGTGAAATTCTGCTGCTTTATTTAGCAAGTGGGAATGAGGAGCTTCTCTTCCAAGAGCTGTTGCTAGAGGTTTCACACTGGACCTTCCTGTAGAAAGAGGGTGATCTGTAGGAGAGGTGGGATGTGCTAAGTTGGCTTTGTTTTTTAGGTTCCAGGAGCTGGACCTCAGCACGGAAGCTTTTTTCTACTTTGATTCTGCAAAGGAGCAAGAATGGCTGGCTGCTGTGGAGAAGTCCCTGCATCCTCAGGCTAAGTATAAGAAAGTGAGTTCTGTTCAGTGTTGTGGGGTCTTGTCATAGAGTTGGCATGATTGGAAGGAAAAGAGAAATGGGCTTCCCCTTTTCTCACCTGACGCAAAGAACAATGAGTGGAGAAACCAAGGATGTATACTTGGCATGTGTCCAGGTGTGCCAAATTAAATCTGGAGAGTCTATTTCTGCCCCACAGTTTTAGGGGGATAGTGTAGTTTGGAGTAGAAATTTACAAAGATGGGGATCAAAATAACTTTATAAAATACGGTGTCAGGTGTCAGGGAAGTAGTGTGCTCAATAGAATCATAGCAGCAGGTTCAAATTCTTTGTGTTACCCTCTTGCCCTTGTACTATAGAAGCTAGGTGTGTCTGGAGCTGGTAAATTAAATTAATAGCTTTTCCTTGAAGGAATAGGATAATTTATGAGGCAAATAGTCAAGAGGTTGCTGCTTTGGGACAGAATTGCTTCAGTTGTGGCAGCAGGACTTTATACTGGCTGGTTTAGAGCAAGCTGTTGTTTTTCCTCTCTGCTGTAGTAAATCTTTTGGCTGTAGGTACAAGCCCTAAATACACTAACTACTTTCCCCTTCCTCCTTAGCCCACGTGTTCACTGTCACACCCCTGTCCTGCTTGCTTTGAGTTGAGCTCAGTGGCATGTGTTACACATAATCACAGCAGGAAAACAGAGCACCTTGCTGAACAGATACTCATCGAGAGAGAGCCATGACCTGAACTGCGGAGAGGCTCATGTTCCTGTCCCTTTGCTTTACTCGAGTTTTAAGTGAACTTCTCCCACCTTCATGAAAAGGAGAGAACAGGATATGGCTGCAGGCAGGGGGAAGTGACTGAAACTGTAGACAGGACTTGTGGTTACATGTGAACTCCACTCCTGCAGAGTGGACTGAGTACTTGGGCTCTTCCAGTTGATTCTCTGGTTTCAGCTTCTTTCCTCACCATGTAGGCTTAATCCCAACACACCTTAATGTTTTTATGCCTCTAAAGTGAGCGTGTAGATTCTGTTCAACAAGATTAGGCCTTGTCTCTGGCTTTCAGAGCTGTGCCCCCACTGTTTTGAAGGTACAGGGACGTCATGGACTGGGAAGTGTATTGGCTTAGCGTGTGTAAAAGAATTAGCAGCAGACCCGAGATCCCTGCTGGGACAGTGCACATCAGCACTGTGTTAACACCCATGGGTTGAGCTCTGCAGTAGAGGAGAACCTCTTAGCCTCAGAAGGAGATTTCTTGCGTTAGAGAACAAGTGTTTTCTGAAAAGCAGACAGTTCGTGTAGCTCGGAGGTGGCTGCCTTTTGATAGCCCGTGTGTCAGGCCTGTTTGCCTTGAGAAATAAGAACTTCTCTGTCTGTTCCCCTCTAGCACATGTCACTGTCTCCGCTGTGGTGCTGAGTAAGCAAAGGTGAGCACTGACTCCCAGCTGGACCTGCAGCACTCAGCAGCAGCCACAGCCAGCACCTCGCTGCGACGTGCCTAACTAGAGCACTCGGTACCTTCCTCTGGTTGTTTTGCTGATTAGAGCACAACTTAGTGTAAAAGGCTGAGACTTCATGAACAGATCTGCTATGTGTCATTTAAGTTTCTGTTACCTCGCAGACAGCCCTGTTTGTAGGGAAGCACCAGAGTGGGCAATGTGGTGAGCTCAGCACAGCTGATGGTATTGGGGGATGACAGATTGTCCTCCAGAACCTTGCTTTGGGACAGGAGGTCCTTTGGGTGGTGTTGCAAGCAGGGATTGAGTACAAAGCCTGATGAGGAACGGGGAGAGCCAGAGAAGCAGAACATCGGGCAGAGCAGGAAAATCAGAACTGCATTTCCAATGCCTTTCTGGGAACTCAGGATCCCTTTTATTTTTGCAGGTGCAGATGGTCCGTCTGGTTGGGATGATGTTGCTCATATTTGCTAAGAAGGATCAGCTGAGCAATATCAGAGAGATCATGATGGAGTCTGTGGGCACGGGAATCATGGGAAAGATGGTGGGTCACTGAGGTCAATTTGTTGCTTCCGTGTATCCATGCAAGAAACAGCACAGTCCGGTTTTGTTCACTAGTCTGTGCCATCCCTGTCTGCTCCCTGATGCTTCACTTGCCACCTTCTCTAACGACCGCTGATACTTGCTCTCCCCAGGGCAACAAGGGTGGCGTGGCGGTGAGGTTCGTGTTCCACAACACAACCTTCTGCATTGTCAATTCCCACCTCGCTGCTCACGTGGAGGACTTCGAGCGTCGAAATCAGGATTATAAGGATATCTGTGCTCGGATGAGTTTTGTAACCCCTGATGATAGTCTACCTCAGCTTAACATCATGAAACACGAGTAAGTTTATTTTGCTGTTTTCCTATTTGAAGTTGTGTTGAATAATCCAAATCTAGTCAGAATCACAGCAACAGGAGATTTTGTGCAGCTAAGTTTTCTGGCTTAATAATATAACTGAAAATGCCAAGGCCTCTGGTGTGCTTGAGCTCCTGCAGTCAAACTACATAGTTGCCTTCTCACTGCACTGACTTCTGCAGCCTGTCTCTAACAGCCCTTTCCTTGCACGTTATGTATAATACTTCCATTTCAGCAGGCACTGTTCCTGAGTCAATGGCTGAACGTTACAGGGCTTGAAGAAACCGAGGGGTTTTTTTGTGATGGGAAATGGGAATATGAGTAGGAGAAGAAAAGGGATACCAGGATGGGCAGAGGCTATCATCTTTAGGCTTTTTTGAATAGCAAGTGCTTACAATTGCTGCTTCAGGTTTTTTTTAGATGAATTGGATGATAACACAGGCAATACTTGATTTTTTTTTTTTAAATATTATTTTTAATGATGTGACAGTGGTGCTGAATAGTCCAAATCAAACTCAAACATGTGTACAACAAAGCATATAAATTAAGTTCTCTTAAACCTGATACAAATGATTAATACTTCCACAGTTAATATTTAAACTATTTAAAAACTGAAAATAAAATGTAGAGTGGATTAGTACAGAAAAAACTTCAAATATACGATTATCCTTGATAATCCACTAATGGAAATTTTGAGGTTTGACTGTAAACAAGAAGAGCTTTGATACTAGAGAAGGGTTTAGATTTTAGTATATAAATGAAACCTTGATGGAGTAAAGAGTGAATACCACAAGTGTTTCTTTAGCTGCTGGGAATGAGAAGGCTGTAGGTCTGTTTGAAAGCCCAAAGAGGAGCAGGGTAAGAGCAGGTGCTGATGAGATATGGCTGACAAGAGAGGTAGGACAGTAACATTCTGGAGGTCATAAACTCAACAGCAGCCTAATTCTGCTTTTGCCAATTCTGCATCAGTCAGTCTTTGCTAGGTAGATGGTACAGTAGTGCCCTGATCTGGTTGAAAGGCAGGCGGTGGAGAAGGAATGGGTAAAACCATGGTATCACATGAGGTACGAGCACACAGATACATGCGCACCAGCCTGCCTAACTGGTTGACAAGCAGGCTCTGCTTAACGAGCTCTGTCATTGCCCTCTTCTGTACACAAGAAGAGCCTGAATACTAGATGGATTTTGTGTGGCTTGAGAGGTTATGAGACTTGGTGAGATATACTGTTTTCACTTCATTAGAGTTGGTGGTGTTCTCAGGCTTTTTTCAGGCTGGGGCAAACTCAAGTATCTCCCGTTAAACTAAGTCTTCAATCCCATGTGGGATTCCAAAGGAGATGGACTTAGTACTGTAGTATCTGCTGGCACTAGAAATTTCTGTTGTCAGACTTGATCTTTCATGTCTCATTTTGTCTCCCTTGTGTCTCAACCTTAACAACCAGCAATGAACCATCTGTTCTCCTACACCCCTTCTTCCCTGTATGGCCTGCAGTACTGACTGCTGGCTCTTCTTTTCCATGTTTGACTTTGTTTTCAGTGTTGTCATCTGGCTAGGAGACTTGAACTACAGGCTTTGCCTGCCTGATGCCAGTGAGGTGAAAAGTCTTATCAGTAAGAATGAGCTTCAGAAGTTGCTGACATACGACCAGGTCGGTGAACCCTGCTTATGTTTCCTGTGAACTTGTGAGGTCATCTTCATTTAAGATGAGCCGGTGCTTGGGAGGAGCTGGCAAATGTTCTGTGATGAGTGTATATAGACATGGATGCTAGACCCTAGACAGAGCTCTAGGTGTCCTGGTGACATCAACCTCTAAACAAAAATAGCTTGTACATTGTACCAGGGTTGACTGGATGACACAGGCAATTACCGTAGAAGTGTCTTTGCATCTCATACTTGAGAGAGAACTCTTCCAATAAGCTATAAGCTAGAACATAGGAATTTGTAACCACAACAAAATCTGCTGCAATCAGTGTTCTGGAAGAGATATTGATTTGGAGACCAGTGCTTGTAGCCAAGGCTCTCTGCTCAGCCAGTTTGACCTAAATTCTGGGCTGTGGTCTTCCCCACTCAGCATTTCTTTGCAGCACACTGAAAACCGAGACAGCACCAGATGTGCCTTTAAGATGAAGGATTGTACCCGTGAAACATGAACAGAAATAGTGTAATATCATCTCTGACACACAATTTAACAGTAAATCTGATTCTGTTCCGTAGCTCATTTCTGCTGTACTGTGAAGCTTCGTGCAGAAAACAACTGTAGCTTAAAATTTTGTGAGGAAAACAACTTGGAAATTTTTCAGAAGAGTAAATGAGAAAAGGAAAGTAGTGTCAGGTTGTTAGCCAAACAATCCTGGAGGCTTTTGCTAAAATGATTGGCAATGAAATATTAATGATGGTGATGCTTAAGCCTGAAAACTAGTGAAGGCATTTAGCACAAGTGGAGTGATTAATAGTTCCCTTAACTATTGTTTTATGCTGTCTGCATGGTCTGGTAAGCAGCGCTGTGCCAGTTTGTATTCAGTCTGTTCAGAAAACATTCCAGTGGTGTGTTGAGTTTTTACCTTTGTTAAAGGTATAAGGTCTGAGAGGCAGGTTGGGGGATGTCTGGTGAATCCCATGGCCACAGGTTGCAGTTGCTCTGCCTCTGCAGTTCTGCTCTCTGATGCTCTGCTGTCTGTGTGAGGGGGTGTTTGGGGTGGTTTGTTGGGTTTGGTTTGGTTTTTCTGAAGTGTTCTTTTTCTGCTTTAGCTGAATATTCAGCGTACTCATAAGAAAGCGTTTGCAGATTTCACCGAGGGAGAGATTAAATTCATCCCCACATACAAATATGACTCTAAAACAGATCGCTGGGACTCCAGGTAAATCAGCTGCCAATAGACATGTTTAGCTATGACCTAAAAAGCATTTTCTTACAGAACTTGATTTCCTGCTTCCTAGAGCTGGAAATACATCTCAGTGTCATGGTGATGGCTAGAGTGCTCAGACAAGTTTGTACTCCTTTGTTTCCCCTACTTTCTGAAATAAGCAGAGCCTGTATACATTGACCAGGCACATGCCTTAAACCTCAGTGGCTGCTGATTCCAATACATGAAAGTGAGTAACGTGTGAACTCACAGGTGGCCCTGCACTGGAGGGTTTATCTGCTACCAGGGACAGACAAATGGTATAAAAGGAATTGAAGACATAAGGAAAGGCTCCCTCTGAGTCATCATGTCCCCTGACTTGCACACCCGCAGTGTGTAGTACGCTACGCTGCAGTAGCAGCAGTGGTTCCTGCTTGCTGCTCTCTGCTTGGTGCCTCCCACAGACATTTGTGCATCTGCTGCAGAAGCTTGCTTTAAATGGAGAGACTCCCAAGAAGGAGTTTCAAACCATACAGCGACTGGATTTTACTCTGCCTGTGTTTGAGTCAGCACAGTAGTTAGTCTGGAGAAGGATAACCCAGGATTCAGACTTCATAACATAATAGTAATAGCTGAGTAGACTTTCCACAGTGGAAACAGTAAGTGATGGATCAGACTGCAGTGGGCAGAAAGATCTGGCAGCAAAAAAAAGTGCAGCTTGGGTCACACTACACAAGGCTTCAGGCTGTGGAAACAGTCTTGTTTCAGACTATTTTGTTTCCTGATGCTGGAAAGGGTGGGAATTTTCACTACTATGTAGGGACCGAGGAAGAGAGCAGAAGAAATAACATAGTATTCAAGTTGAGGGAAGTGATAGGAGTTCATCCCGTCATTAATGGTGGGGCTGGAGGGAGCTGCCTGCCTGGGAAGAGGAACAGCTTCGATGACTTTTTTGGCAGGGGGGAGGGGTTGGTTTGGGTTTTTTTAGGTTGTTGGATTTCCCTGGTAACCTGTTTTTCTTTATAGTGGAAAGTGTCGTGTGCCAGCGTGGTGTGATCGAATCCTTTGGAGAGGAGGGAACATAAATCAGCTCCGGTATTGCAGTCATATGGACCTGAAGACTAGTGACCACAAGCCAGTCAGCGCGCTTTTTCGCATTGGGGTAACTTTTTTTTGTTATATGCTAGAGTAGGATCACAGTATTGTCATGCATTCCTTCGGGAGGTGGTTATATACTCGAGGCACCTCTGCTAACACTGTGGCAAGAGGACAGAGTAAATAGAAATAAGGTGTGTCCGCTGTGTAGGTGTGCTGCTGTTTGGCAGCCGTGCCAGGCTCTGCTCAGCAAACAGCTCAGCAGCTGTGGTCTTCATGTGCAATGCAGCTTAGCTGTGTAACACCAGGACAGTGTTATGCCACTGTCACCAATGCAGGTGATCACTGCAGTTTACTCGAGCAGATGTGGTCATGTAATAACTAGAAAGGCATTCCCATTGACTGCTTTAATGATGCAGCTTAGCTTCTAGGGTATAACCCATGATATCTCGTACTAGAATGGGTGAGCTACTGTTTTCTCTTCTCCACAAAGAGACACAGCAGAAACCTGTAAATAGCTGTGCCCTGTTGTGGCAATGTTGCCTCTGATGTGTTAAGAGAGTGTGCCTCTGGCTCACATCTGGATTTCTTCAGTAGTGAATGGCTGACAGCAGATTTGGGTTTCCGAGCTTACTCAACAGAGACAGTCCATGGCCATTTTTGCTACCTCCTGTTCCCTCGGTAGCTCAAGTCTCCTTAAAGGAGAGCCTTTCTCCTCTTTCTCTGGAGAATCATGAATAATGCTATGGGCTGCCAATTCTGTCCCAGAGATCACCCCCAGTAATCTCCCAGTAGCATGATCAGTGGCCAGAAAGACCCTAGTAACATCTGTAGGGGTAAAGTATGCATAAAGTTGCATATGCAGCTTGGAGGTGCACCCACGCATGCAAATTCTCTTAGCCTTTCAGCTACATATAGCAAGTGCTTAGAGAAATATTTCACTCCTGCAGTTTACTCGTGATCAAAAGATTTCCTGTGAAGGTGGTCAGAAACTTTGTTGTGTGTTTTCTGATCCTCCACAGGTAAAGGTTGTGGATGAGCAGAAATATCGGAAGTTGTTTGAAGACATCGTTCGTATAATGGACAGGATGGAGAATGACTTTCTTCCTTCGCTGGAGCTAAGCAGAAGAGAAGTGAGGATGAAACCTGAATCACTGTCTGCTTCCCAAACACAGCAGCCTTAGACATGCTAGAACTACTTTTAAAGACTCTGTCTAGGAAAGTTATCTTATGATCAAGAATTGAATTAGAAGGGACATCTTGTCTTGGCTTCTTGGCAGGTCTTCTGTTAGAGTTCTGCATTGTGTGGGCACTTCTTAGTCATGGGTTACCACTGCAGAGTCTGGGTGCCTCGCTGTGTGTCCCATCATGGCCACTAACGTGATGTGTGTTATCTCTTTGCTCTGCAGTTTGAGTTTGAGAATGTGAAGTTCCGTCAGCTGCAGAAGCAGAAGTTCCAAATCACCAATAACGGGCAGGTCACCTGTCACTTCTCTTTCATCCCAAAGCTCAACGATAGCCACTACTGTAAACCATGGCTTCGGGCCGAGCCTTGCGAAGGTTACTTGGAGCCAGGTGAGTTTTACTGCAGTTTCTACAGTGTGTACTGGTGTACTGTACTGGCTGCCACCCCATCTCTGTTCAGTCCTTCCAATCTTTCCTGTGTCTCACCTTTCTTGCCATCATCCTTGTCTGTCTGCTCAGTTTTGTGGCCTTTGTCCCTGCCACTGTATGTTTGTCCTCATCATCCCTTTTGGAGAGTGTCTGTGTGTTTTTGAGAGTTCCTCTCTGTTGCAGATGAGAGCACAGATATCTCCCTGGACGTGTACGTCAGTAAGGACTCAGTAACCCTTCTGAACTCTGGCGAGGATAAAATTGAGGATATTCTTGTCCTTCACTTGGACCGAGGAAAGGACTATTTCCTTACTATCAGTGGGACCTACCTGCCCAGCTGTTTTGGCACCTCCCTGGAGGCCTTATGCAGAATGAGACGACCGATCCGAGAAGTTCCGGTCACCAAACTCATTGACCTGGTGAGTAGCAGCGTTCTGGAGCAGCTCTCTTAACAGGGAGAGAGCATATTTCCTTCTGTTTACTCCTAAAAGCAGGAGGTAATGCCTTCAGCTTGGGTCAGCTGTGCTGGCTCTGAGCTGATTTACTTCTTCCAGAGCTTGAGGTGCTCTTTTATTTCGCTTCACCACAGCCAATAGTTTTTGACAGCCTGTACTTTAGAACCTACTAATAGGGGGTAAATATTGTTTGGTGGGGCAAAAAAGTGATCCCAGCACCTTGTGTTTTGTGTTACTGTCATGTTGGTGTTGGCAGGCTCAGCTGGGTGGCTCTGCTGTGTCGTAAGAGGTATGATTGAAATGCTATTTAAATAGGCCATTTCTTTTTTGCTCACCTGAAAGATTAGTCCAGTTCTTTTAGTCTCTCTGACATGTGATGCCTTCCCTCTTTTCTCATATCATCTTGCAGTCTCATCCTTATGTGGTTTTTTTTTTTCTTTTGTCCAGTGAGCTGCTCCTTTTTCACATCTGTAGATTTGACAGCTCCCACTCCAATCTGCTTGCACTTCTTTCCCTTCCTGGTTGTACCGTGCTCTTTGCTGCCTCTTCCAGTTCCCACCTTTTGTTGTAGGTGCCTGCTTTTCTCACAGGCCCAACATACAGAAAGGCCATTTTTATACCAGAATTTTGATTTTTGTAATCACAAGATCAGGCCAAGCAGAATCCAGGTGGCAAGATACAGTGTTTGTCTCCTCAATTCAAGCAGCTAATCCAGGCCTTGGGCTCCCCATAGTTTTAAGGATTCGATTGAAAGTCAGCCTTGTTCTAGAAATGTGTTGAACTTGGTCTGGAGCATTTAATCAGACTTGATGGCTATTCCACCTGCTTTTTCCTGCTCAGTACTCAGCACTGACTTCTTGCTTGATAGATAGGAACTCTGGCCTAGAGTCCTAGCTTCTGCCCTCACAGACACACACTATTACTTTTCTAAGAGTACTTTGAGGCTTCTTCTGCTTCCTTTACCTATAGGTTTCCTTCTTCTGTTATTCAGTGAAACATACAGAAGTACAGGAAGCAAAACAATTGGAGAAGAGCACCCTGTCCCAGTATCTGCAGCAAAGAAACAGTCTCTCATGTCAGTGAGGTCAGTGCGACCACAGTACTTCAGTCGGAACATGTTAAGCAAACTCAAGGAATACGATGTGTAATGGCCCAAAGCAAAATTTAGTCGCTTAGATTATAAAGCTACTGTCATGTTAGAGCTATTTTAGGGCTTGTGGTTTTGATTGTACCTGTGAGTTGAGAAATTCTTGGAGACAGGACAAGCTGAGCACTTTCTGCAAGGGAGAGTGGTGCACATGCTAACCACTCTGCAGCCCAGAAGCGTTTTGGTCTGCTTACATGTATTTAGCTGATTTTTAGACTGTGTGTGAGGAAGGTGGTATGTTTGTGTATTAAGAGCCATTTTCCCTCCTGCACTTATGCAGTGTTAGGGCTTGTCATTCACTCCATCAAGCATTTTTCTCAGCCTGCCTGGGCTGTATCTGTTGTCTTCAGCAGAGGGAGATCTGGAGAACGCAGGGCAGTAAGGGTCTGAGAGGCAGCTTGATGCAGGATAGCAAAGTGTTAGGTGGGAGTTTGTTTGGAAATGGCTCTCCTAGTTCTCCTGGGGGAAGCTTCTGACACTTGAGCATCTCATCTTTTTTCAGTATTAGTGGCTCCTACTTTTTTTCTTGGGATCCTACTGTAAGCTTTAAAAAGCCTCTTGAAGAATCCTTGTCAGGAGCAGGTTAGTCTCACGGAGCTAATCGTGCTGAACACTACAGGAAGGGAGGTGAGCAGGAGGGCAAGCAGCCAGGTAGGTGGTAGTGAGACTGTTGAGATGACTCACCCAGTTATGAAATGAGCCTCTCTCCTGTGCAGCGTGGCTATCTGGCGTCCCAAACCTGTGACTGTGGTCCCCCCCAGTGCCTTGGAAGAAGAACCTGCGCCAGCTCGTTTTTGGAGAAAGCTGTTCCCTGCAAGAGGCCGGTCTGTTGTGGCTGTGTTAAAACTCAGCGAGCCTCCAAAGGAAGCAGGCACTGCAGAAGTTGCAGGGGAGCCTGAGATGCTGCTCCCTCCCAGGCATGCCCTGTGCTGTGGCGGCTGCAGCTATGTTTCCCGCTCAGCCCTTGAACATGTTTTGGTTGCTCCCACCCTGAAAGGTCGATCTGCCAAAACTCAGTTTGGGCAACCTGCTTCTGTTCCCTCCTGTGGACACTGCACTGGTAAACGGATGCTGCGTTTCAGGATCGCCTGAGGGAGTGGACGTGCAGCCTGGAGGGGGTTTTGGCATGCTCCTCCGTGCAGTGTGTTAATGCTATTAGGTTGAGACAGACGAGCAGCCTGGGGTTTTGAGCACAAACACTCATTTCCCTGACTATACACAAAGCTGCTTAGGGGGCCTGTTAGCTCCACAGCTGCCACACACTCAGAAATACAGATTTAGCCTAGTGAATGTTTTATCTCTGGCCTGGTCACAAGGCAAGATGGCTGAAATAATTCAGGGATATTTATTTCTGACCGGGAAGATTCAAGAAGGGGAAGTTCTTCCCGGCCGACGGACACTTCTCATCTGCCTGACTGCGTGGTAGGTAGTGAACAGTGGTGCTGCAAGGCCCCTTTGAGGAGTTCATAGAAATCCTGACAAGGTTGTGCATCATGTGAGCAGGATTTTTGCTAATTGGCAGGCAAATCTCTCACTGCAGGTTTAACTTTGGCCATGTCAGCAAAATGTGTGAGGGACCTGGCATTCAGTGGGTTCTTGTAATGCAAATTACATTTCTGCTTAATCTGAGAGTGCGTTCTCTCTCATAATGATACTTTTCCCTCTTCTCTCTTTTTCCCCACTGCTCTCAGGGAGAAGACAGCTTCTTAGAAAAGGTAACGCAAGCAATTGCTGGGGAAGTCTGCTTCTCAATTACTTGTTTGTAAAGAATGAGAGTTTTCCCCTTGTTTTCTGCTGAAGAGGGAAGGGGAGGTGGGTGCAGAGAGAGACCTTGTGCCAGCAAAGCCTCTTAGCACAGCTGTGGGCTAGATGAGAACATGCAGGAGCACAAACTGACCCTGTAGCCAAGGTGGGGCCAGCCTGACTGAGCTGCTTAAAGCTCACCAAATTTGCTTTTGGGGGGGGGGGGGGGGAATACTCCTGGTCCTGGCAGTGCTGATAGATACTTCCAGAAAAGATTGGCCGTACCTGAGTTAGCTCTAACCATGCACAGAAGGTGGGGTTCACCACAGCACCCTATTCAGATATTGGGGAGAGGGCTGAATTGGAAAACTGATATCTTTTGCTCTTTCCATCTTGGTGTGTCCTCATGGAGGCTGAGGGAGGGCTGCGCATAGAGGATGGATGTTTCTCCGCTTCCTCGAGCGGCAGAGCTTGGGCTGTTGCTGATGCCCGAGCAGGATCGCTGCTTTACTTTGCACTTGTGCTCTGCACTAGAGGCCACGCGAGTCAACTCTGTCATTCGAAGAGGTGCTGTGGCAGCGTTGTTCCCGCTCTCCCTGCGCCAGCTTAGACGTTTGGTAACTTTGAGCTGGCTCTGTGCAGGCTTCCTGGTCTGGGTGACTTGTCCCTCTCCAGGTTGTCAGTGCAGTGACAGGGTAAAACAGGAGAGGGAGTGGATGTCCCCTCTCCAAGAGGGGACTGAACTTGGGAGTTGAACCAGATAAAGCTCCCAGACTCCTTCCTAGCCGCGGGGAAGGGAGGAGTTTGGCGCTGCGGGCCGGGAGCATCCTCCGGCAGAGCCTCCCTCGGCGGGGAGCAGGGCCGTGCGTGCCTCCCTCACGCACGGCAGGAGAGGGCGCTCGGTGCCCGGCCAAGGCACAAGGAAAACTGAAGGCCCAGCGCCGCCGCCGCCGCCTCTGCCTTCAGGAGCCCCGAGCCTGCTGCTCCTCCTCCTGTGCTCTAAGTAGCCGGGGTCTCCTGCCAAGGGGGTCTCCGCAGCTCTCCCAGTCATGCCAAGGGCACCCTGGCAGGGTCGGGTGCTCAGCTCCTGTGCTGCTATGCCCTGGCGTGGGCATTTTCTCTTGAAGAGCCCTTAGCTCTCAAAGCAGGTCCACAGCACTCACCTTTTCCTTCTTAGAGGAAAAGTAACGCGCTTGCCTAACATGCTGCTTACAAACCTTCCCTGTGTGCTTGGATGGAGCGAGGCAGGCGTGTAACCATGACCCAGCAGCTGCTAGCTGCGTAAAATCTCATGGTG
The DNA here is from genome assembly GCF_000687285.1 of Phaethon lepturus. Lineage (NCBI taxonomy): Eukaryota > Metazoa > Chordata > Aves > Phaethontiformes > Phaethontidae > Phaethon > Phaethon lepturus. The sequence continues at coordinate 4,069 of NW_010537718.1, read as the reverse complement.
TGCGGGGCAAAGCTATACTGTGCTGTGTGGTTGTTGCCTGTGCTGGTGGGGCTTGTGCCAGCCAGATGTGCTTCTGGGCGCACAAGGCGAAGCCGAACCTAGCCCAGCTAGGTGATTGTGTGTGCCGCAGGGGGACAGCGATCACGGTTGTCCTGTAAGATGACAGCTGAAATAAAGCGCTGTGTGCTTGGCTTGTGGCACTCCACTGGTGTCCTTGGGTTGTGTTCCTGCTTGTGCCGGTCTCTTCTAGGCGCTTCTGCTGAATGTGCTTCAGGAGAGCTGCGCATGGCTTCCTCCTTGGGAGCACACAGGAACATGGGCGATCGTAAAGTGAGAGTAAAATCAAGCAAAAAGCATTGATCCTGTTAAAGAATGGTGTGATGGAGATTTCTGAGCAGATGAGCTAATCAGCTGCTTTGCATGAGTAAGTGGGAAAACGTGACAATGGTGTCAGGGTAGTCTGTGTTCAGCAGAGGCCTCTCCTCTGGCAAGTCAGGAAAGAAACTTCAGAAAACTGGCATGTTTTAGAGCCCAGAGCGCAGGCATGGTTAGAGCACATAGTAGTCAGGAAAGGCAAGTCCTTGACTGCAGCAGATGAGTGCAGCACAGTGGCTGGGCTTAACTTAAAATATGGAAGCTAATGCGGCAGAAGGACTGGTTATGCTCCAGAGTGTCGGCTGCAGGGTGGGAGTTGTGATTTGGACAGCAAGAGACCCATCCTGTGGGAGCTGGTGTGGCTGGGGGAGCTCCTCTGGGCTGTGGCCGAGGGCGTCTTCTGCAGTTTCATAGTGGACCAGCCCGGTTGTTCTGTGGGGCAGCGGGAGCAAGTGGAGCTGGGACCCAAGGAGCGATGGCTCTGTGCCGCAAAAGCAAGTAAGGGCCAGACGAGTCGTGGGTTCTGCTTCTTCCCCTCTCCAGGCTTTCTTTACCAAGGCCCTGCCAGAGGGTCTGCAGTTTCCCTGAAACCTTGTGTGCTCTTTGCCACCAGGAGAAATCCGTTCTGCAGATGGGCTCCCTGGACGGTGAGGAGGCCAGTGGGATGCCGCTGCAGGTGCCGAAGGAGATCTGGCTCTTGGTGGACCACTTGTTCAAGCATGCCTGCCACCAGGTGAGGGAGAGAGGGCCTGTGCCAGGAAGCTCTGGAGAGCTTGGTGGCCTGATTCATCAGCAGCTGGAGATCAACTCCAGTTCGTTATTTATAGGGCAGGGCTTATCCCCTGTGCTTGAGGCACTGGCTGGGGGTACCAGCTTTCACCTCGCTGTCACTATGTGCCTCAGCCTTTGTGAGAAAGGTGACTTTGTCCATCCCTGTGCTGTTTTTGGCAGGAGGACCTGTTCCAGACTCCAGGCATGCAAGAAGAGTTGGAGCAGATCATTGACTGCCTGGACACCAGTATCCCTGAGACAATCCGTATCCTTGCTGTGCCTGACTTTCCCACGAGCCTGCTGGATCTTGGCTCTGCTGGGAGAACTCTCTCTCAGAAGAGCTTGTCTGCAACCTTTAGCTGGCAGGGTCCCTACTTGGGGGGCTGGCTTTCCTCTGTCCCCCAAGAAGTAACCTCTCTTGAAGCTGAACATATGCCAGCTAAAGCAGCCATGGGGCCAGAGCTCTGGAAGCTTTTGCAAGGCTGTGCCAAGTGCAAGAGCTGATGAGGGTGGACACTGGAGAGCATGATCTGGAGAAGGGGCTAATGGAGCAGAAGACTTTTGTGGGGCTAGAGGATGGGCAAACACAGTGCAGCGTGGATGGAACAGTGTTTTCTGTGGGTGAGGGACAACAGAGGAGAAGGGCTTTGGTGTCAGGGAGCAGTTAGGCAGGCAGAGGATTGGCAAGACCTGCAAGGAGGAAGCAGCGACTAAGCAACTGGGAAGGAGGAGAGGCGGGGAGCAGCCTGGGGAGGGAGGTGGTCCATCTGCTCAGCAAGCCCCTTGATTCCCACTGGTCCAGCGGGCAGTAACCACTCTGTGGCTGAAGCACTCCTCATCTTCCTGGAGGCTCTGCCAGAGCCAGTGATCTGCTATGAGTTGTATCAGCGGTGCCTCGACTGGTCGCACAACAGCCGGCTGTGCCGACAGGTATGGTGCTGCCTCTGTCTCCGTCCACTTGGTACAGGCTGGGGGCAGCTCTCCCCACTTCTGTGAGCTCTGCCTTGGGCCTGGGGCTTGCTGGTCCTGCTGCCTTCCCGTGGGCTGGCAAGGGGCTTTGGGAGCAGGCACTTGGAGGTCCTCTGCAGTGGGCAGGATGACCTGGGTGCTCTGACAGCACTTTCCTGCCCCAAGGTGAGCACTGCAGTGTCTCCCAGCAGTCCTGGTGGCTTCTGAAGGGACCCCAAGTGTCCCCTGTGTCACCCTGACCACATGGGGAACAGCATCCCTGGGGCGTGGAAGAGCCCCCACAGCACACCCAGGCTGTGGTGTTGTGAGCTGGGAGAGCTTTCTGTCTCTGTTCTCTTTGCAGGTGATTTTTCAGCTGCCTCGTTGCCATCGCAGCGTGTTTCGGTACCTAATGTCATTCCTTCGAGAGCTGCTCAAATACTCAGAAGACAACAACGTCAGTGTCGCCATGATCGGTAGGTGTGGTATTTCTCTGCTCCGCTCCTGCTGCCCTCACTCAACCATAACCCCTTCCTGGCACCTGGTCTCTATTCCTGACCAATAACTAATTTTGCCTACCTGTGCAGCCGCCTTGTTCTCCAGCCTCCTCCTGCGCCCTCCACCCAATCTGATGGCCAAGCAGACTCAGCAGGACCGCCAGCGTGCCATCAACTTCCTCTACAGCTTCCTCCTTGCTGGGGATGAGGAGTGACTCCTGCCTATGTGCCAAAGCTGAGGCCCTGTGCCACCAGCCTTGTGCTGAGGCCAGGCCTCTGACAGCTCCAGAAGGGTAAAAGGCTCTAAGCTACTCCAAGTGCCGTGTTTACAGTAGGAAGGAACATGTTCCCCTCTCCTTCCCACCACTGCAGAGGACCCGCACACTCATTGCACTGCCATCCACGACAGGAGCCTCCTGCTTTGTCCCTGGGAGCTGGGTGGATCTGTTGATACCCAAGCACTGTGCCAGCAGCCCCGTCGTCCCACAGCAGTGTCACGCTTCTCTCTCCTTTTCACCCCCATCTCCCTGGAGCTCTTGTGGGCAAGGGTGGAGACTGCCGGTGCTCCGGGAATGCTGCGGCCCGCCTGGCTTGTGTCCCTGCGGGTGCATGGCGTGTGTGCTGACTGTACGGGCAAGAGCCCTGGGCTCTGCCCCAGGCTGGTTCTGGGCATGTGTCACCTTCTGCCATGCAGCAGCCCAAGCCAACACTGCTGCCCCATCCCTGTGCTATGAAAGCTGGACCGTGGCTGTCCCGGGAGGGTTAACTGGACATTCAGCCTCTTCCCTGGAGCGAGGCCTTGTTCTCTCCCCTCCCTCCTGGAGTGTGAGGATCTGACACACAGCTCCTGGGCCTTGCTCTCCCTCCCCCTTCCCCTGCACCCCAGCTTCCTTCTGTGGCACAGGGGCTGAGTGTGACTTGGGGGGCCTGGGTCAAGTAGGGTAGGGAGCTGCACTTGGCTTCTCCCAGGCTGTCCCTATGTGTGGCCCGCAGCAGGACGCAGCTCCCATCCCTCCCGCGGGGCTTGCAGCATCAATGCCGTCCTTCCCCCTCCTGTCCGAGGTGCTACCGGAGCGTACAGGCTGGGGGCAGCTGGTGAGGGGGCAATGAGCCAGAAATCCACCTCAGGGCCCAGAGGAGCGGCTGGGGGCACGTGGGGGTGTTCTGCTGATGCTGGGGTCACACACAGCTGAGGTGGGCTGCCCTGGATGCTGATGGAGGGGTGCAAGAGGAAGGCCTGTCCCGCTGAAACACTAAGCAGAGTGCTGCCTGCTCAGGCCAGGGACTGTGTGGCCTCTGCTGCCAGAGACAGGGCTGGGGGGAGCCCTGCAGTCCCAGAGCCCCCACGGGTTGGTGCCTGTGCTCAGCCCACAGGTGTCTGTGTGTGTGGCTCCGTGGTCCCTGCGCAGTGGCTGAGCTGCTGCGGGCTCCCCTACCTTGTGGCTCCCTTTTTTTTTTCCTCTTCTTTAAAGTTTTTA
>NW_010537717.1:1704-1942 GCF_000687285.1 Phaethon lepturus | reverse complement strand
CCTCCCCGCCCGGGGCAGGTTGGGGGGCCCGGCCCAGCGGGGACAGGCGAGATGCTGGCGCCCCCCGGAGGTCTCCCACCGCCAGCCCCCCTCCGCGTTTGGGGGAAAAAAGGGCATTTTTCGGTTTCGCCCAGCAGAGGTCCCCGGCTGCCTTCCCACCAGCACCGGCCCGGTGCCGCTGCCCGCACCCACCCGGCAACGCCGTGATTCCCCCCGCGACCCCTGGGGCATCCGCCCA
>NW_010537717.1:0-1625 GCF_000687285.1 Phaethon lepturus | reverse complement strand
CGTGTCAGAGCTGCCATGTGGAAAATCACGTCAGCCCAACTCTTTCTGCCTCCCAAGTGGCACAGTTCCGTAAACCGAGTCACATTTTCAGTTTCAGGTCTTCTCACTATTTTTGTAATCCCACTGTCAACGAGCAAAGAAAGAAAGAAAGAAAGAAAGAAAGAAAACAGAGTGGGTTTGTCTATATTAGGAAGTCACTCTAAATACACCACTGTGTTTGTGCAAACCTCTCATGTAGACCCACTACTACTTTATACTGCGCTTATGACAGGTTATGTTCATTTAGCAATTAAACAGATTGAATTAAATTAATCTAAGTCTTAATTAAAGCTGACCTAGTGCACCTGAATAGGTTTTGCACCTGTGAAATTCCTCAGCGTAGTCCAGTCAGCACAACACCATCCATCTACAGACTTGCTCCAAAGCCCCCTGCGATGGCCTTGCCCTCAGAGAGCTTTATGTACCCATTTTTGACCGTTTTAGAAATTATTCCCCTTCCCGGGTCTCTCAAGTTGAGTGCAAAAATATTTGAGCATCAAGATAGATAGATATGATTCACGGCTAAACTGATTTATTCCGAATATTACTCATGAATTAGGCTGAAACCATCAGCCTAATTTTGATCCCTTAGGTCTCACTAGGAAGCATTGCACAGAAGTGGTGCCGGTGACTTTACAGACTCTTTTGGGGGTAAGCCTCAAGGATGTCAGAATTTGGCCATGTCTTCTTTCCCAAGGGACAAGCTATGACTCACCAGTGACTAAGTAACAGGTTATAGCCTCAAAATTTCTGATGAGTAATAGGGTGTGCAAGATCATCTGACCCATTCCGTAAGTCAGATCATCTAACCCATTCTGTAAGTCACTAAATAGACACATGATTAAAAGGATGATCCTAACAGCAAGGCAGATTGGCAGAGTCCATGATAAATCACCGAAATTATCAGTAAAGGAAACAGTTGCCTCCTCTGACAAATAATTAGGACATTTATAGTAAACAGGCATCTCGGAACAGTCCATGCAAATCTCCCGAGAGCAGTGACGAAGGACTAAAGGTTTGATGATGTTTTCTTTTCCGTCCCTGCAGCTCTTACTAAGAACCACAGCCACTCACTGGTGGGTAAACGTGTGAAGTGCAGCCTGCAGCTGCCCCAGCCCCATGGGCTTGCAGCCACCCTGTCCCACACCGGGCACCCCCTGTCCCCAACCCCACCGGCCCCGTGGGGCTTTTGCTGCGGGCTGAAAGGGCGTTGTAGGTTTTGTAGCTTTGAGTGTGGAGAGATTATAGAATCATAGAATAGTTTGGGTGGGAAGGGACCTCTCAAGGCATCTAGTCCAACCCCCTGCCTTGAGCCCGGACATCTGCAACCAGAGCAGGCTGCTCGGAGCCCCGTCCAGCCTGACCTGGGATGTTCCCAGGGATGGGGCATCGACCACCTCTCTGGGCAACCTGGGCCAGGGGTTCACCACCCTCATTGTAAAAAAAAGTCTTAAGTCCAATCCAAACCTACCTGCTTTCAGTTTAAAACCGTTGCCCTTTGTCTCGTCACTACAGGCCTTGTTAAAAAGCCCTTCTCTTTCTCCTCAGCCCCTCTCATCCCGGCAGCTGCAGGAAGGTCTCCCCGG
>NW_010537716.1:9022-36629 GCF_000687285.1 Phaethon lepturus | reverse complement strand
CGTCCTTGGAGACAATGTTCCCCGCCATATGTTCATCCGCCAATGTCCTGCAAGGACCTTGGTGGATGCAGATGTCCTGATCTGATAACATCATTAGGTGATGTTTCATGTCAGCCCTGAGACATCAGAGTGCTGTGATAACGGATCAAGCTGACCCTTTGATGCTGAGGTAGTTGGAAGACACTAACCCTGTGCTGCTGCTTCTGTTCAAACGGATGTAAAGGAGCAGCAGCTGGCTCTTAGCTAGTGTTTATTCAGTGGCCAGCAATGTCATATGTAGCTTTTTTTCTCACATTTCATGCCAGCAGAGAGCAAAAAGCTTATAAAGGAGAATAGTGTCATTAGCCCCACTTCAGATAGTAGACCAGGAAACTGGGAAAGACAACTTGGAGTCATGCAGGATGCAGCATCGGGAGAAGTCTGCTTTTTTGAGTCCCAGTCCAGGATTTACCAACTATCTCGCAGTTAATGAATCTGACTGCACAGAACACAAAGATGACCCATGAGCTCACAAGGTAATTCAAGCCTGAAGCACTTACTTTTCCCATCTCTGCAGCAGCCAGTCAGATCTGTTCTAACATACAATATTCCCATGAACACAGTGCTTAGGAAACTACTGCGCAGCTTGGTGTTTTACTGCCTGCCTAAGACTAATGGGATACTGTACATTTACACACACTTGATAAGGAGGATCCTGAAAAGGTGGCTATAATCAACAGCATCTCAGTCCAACCATGGAAGGTAGTATTGACTTCAGGAGTAAATGCACAGCTGGGACTACTCAGAAGGATACACAGCCATAGTAAGTCTTCCCAGTTAATAAACAAAACTGTTTTTCTGCTGATGTTTTCATAGGTGCATAAACAACCAGATGGTTGCATTCTCAAAGTAAAACTTCATTACAGAGAGAGAGGGACTAGTCACGCTCCAAGCAGAGTCACACAGCTCCAAGTTATGGCCAGTGGAGTTCTAAGGCTCTGACACAACATACATTGCGGGGACAGGCCAGTCATGGAGTATGTGGTGGTGGGCTGGGAGACAGAGACAAGCCATCAGCAGAAAGACTTTTTTGATGGATTGTTTTTTTTTTAACTTTGCAAACTTCCACTCCAGAGATAATAAAGGAGGCATTCCCAATATGAAATCAATGTGTAGAAGCTCAGTTAAAGCAAAAGTAAAGAAGTCAGAGTTTTGAAACCGTACTGGTGCAGCACCCAGGCTACAGAATTAAAACCCATGCCACTGAGGAAATGTGGAAGGAGCATTTCTACCAGCAAGGTTAGCTGGATTCTGCCACACAGATCTGCACCAACATTTTGCAAAGACAAATGAACCTAAAATTACAGTGAAAGCTGAACGAAAGCACACAAAGGAGAAAGCGCATCTCACCAGTAATGGGAGGAGCAAGGCAGATGTTTGGTGCAATACTCCTGAGGACAGACTACAAACAGGCATGCCATGCATAGCTAATAGTATGACTGAGAGACAAGGCAACATATGATTTGCAGGGGTCTTGAGCAACATGCAGCTCTTTGAAGATGTTTACAAACCTGTCCAGAAGGTGATGGTACTTCTTGTTTATTCAGCTGCTTCTTGGACCTGGCTTTTATGCTTGGTTTTCCCACCAGACTCTCAGTCAGGTCTGAACTCAGACCAAAGCTTGCTGGATCCTTGCAGAGTTTCTCATAGATCTCCAGCAAACAGTACGCATCTGAAGCTGAAAATAAGGGAATATGAGCCTCAGCTGGTTTCATTCAGAAGTAAAACAGGGGCTTTCCTGATGCAAGGGAAAGCCCTCACCTTTGTAAATGCCACTGAACACAAACACCCTTTGAAGCTCCAACTTACTCGTGTCATACCCTGCACTCTTCCTGAGTGAGCATCATAACCTAACACACGATCACAAAGAGTCAAGGCAGAAGAGCTCAAAAAGCAACAGGCCCTCTGCTGTCCCTGACTCTAACGTAATGCAAATTGTAGCGTGCCTGTTCAAACCACCATGTAAGATAGCTTCAGCCAACCCACTTTACTCTCCATTGTTACTGAGCAGCGGCTTGCCCATGGTTTATTACCGCATCTCAGCTATGGGAAGGTAACTTCCCCATTAGATGCAATATCTTAAAAAGTAATAACAGTTGTTTGCAACCACCTGCCCACACGCGCTGCCATGTGCCTTCTGTTCCTTGCAACGGGAACTGTGTAAGTCTCCAAGCCAGTTTTACAAGTCCTAGTGATTAACTTTTGTGGGAACTGTGTCAGCTTCAAGGATAGTTGAATTTCACAAAGGGGTGGTTCTCTTCAGTAGACTGTCCTTTGATGGCCCAGGAAAGGATTTAGACCCAGACTCCTGACTCTGGGGTAATCAGCAATGAACTCCACTGGTCCCTCCACAGGGATTCTGTGCTGCAGCTCTGACAGCATGCCTACCCGTTTTTAACCCTGCTCTAACAAGCACTTCACTATGACAAATGAACACAGCACTTGCTTCCCAGAAAGGCTGTCAAATGAGAAAGAAGGAAGTGGACTTTCTTCCTTTCCGTTACTGACAGGAGTTTCCACTGAGGTGATGTTTCATTAGGCAAAATCTGCAAAGCACAGGAATTCTTTCATGAGGGGAATAATGAACCACTGGACAGTTTAAACTTCAACCATTAAAGCCATGTCTGCAAAAAGACAAATAATAACGTGTGCTGGCCTCTCTGAATAGAAACTAATCTGCAAAGCCATCTTCTTCGTTTGCTACTTAACGATTTTCCCAGTGAAAGAGAACAGACAAACACAGCCTGTAATGGACAATCTGCAGCACCTTGCCAGAGAGTCAGTGACCAGACCTGCATAGAGTATCTGTTCCTCCCGCAGAGGCCGTTTCTCCCAGTTAGACAGCTGCTCTGTTTTATCTAGAGGTTTCCCCAGCACATGTTGCACCAAGAGGCTGAGTCCTTTCTCTGGCTGCCTGAACCTTCTACCCTCATAGCTCTGCTCTGGGGACAGTACATCGACCTTCCGGCCGCCCTTCTTCCAGTCAATGGAGCTCTTCTGCAGCTGACGGAAAGAAAAAGATATAAACCACATGGTTATGAAACAACTTCTACAACACCTCCTATTCCAGTGGGTGGGGCCATGCAGCAACCCCACCATTTTTATCTCTCGCCTGGCATATTGAATCCCGTTGTCTCAGACAAGGGCTGGGATGGCATTAGATCGTCTGGTTATTTGTTTAACAAACACACTTGCTGGAAAGAAATCGTCTTCATAGCCAGGGAAGGAAAAAAAGTACATTGTCATACAGCATTGCATCAGAGCAGTGGGGCTGTGACTGACTTCTCAGAGGTCTGTAGGGTGCTCAGCCATGCTGGAGGCTGTTTGGCACCAAGTCAATAAAAGAATAGAAGCGGTAGTTCAGCACCTTTCTCCTCTGAGCTCCAGTGAGAAAAAGCATTCCTGTAACACAGTGGGCAATGGCCTTTCTGCCGTTGCCATTTCTCAGATTAAGCTGAGGCACAGCTGTTGGCAGCTACCTCAGACCCTGCAGCACTTCCCAGGTTAAACTATCAGTCCCAAAGATCTGGGTTCACCCCAACCCACAGCTTTAAACACATTCTGTGAATTTTACCCTTTAAAATAGTTGTCCTTCACATTTCTGCAGACTGCTAAGAACTACTGTGTGCAAACCCAGAAGCAGCTGAACAGAAATTCCTGTGCTGAACCCACCAGCAGTCCTACAAACATTATGAGTTCTCTACAAACCATTAACTCCACAATATCTGTTTCAATACCGCATGACCTTGGAACATCAGAGTTTCTACAAGGATTTACTCTTACCGAGCCCAAGTATTGACCTATGCTCAGAAACTTTGTCCAAGCTGAAGGGATCTATGTCTCCATTTCAATTGCTTTTTCATAACTTTTATAAAGGCTATGAAAAAAGTTATTAGTACATCAAGCTCTAACTTTTTAGTTGATGAAAACTAAATGCTTCTGTCTTTCTTCGCAGAATCACATTACCCTCGAAACCACAAGCGGAAAAGGTCTATTTACTCATTTAGCCATCTCCCTGCCAACAGAGGATACAAAAAGACAATGCTGTGAATTCATGACAGTTATCTACAAGCACACACAGGAGACACAATTTTCCATATCTGCATGTGTTCATCCTTACTTGTTTGTCTACTGTGAGCAGGTCCACCACACCTTGTGCTTGCTTATCTGTGTCTTTCAAAGCAGACCATGTGGCTGCAAGGCTTTTAAGGTCTTCAGACATCCCATACCCTGGAGAAAAAAAACAGCCCAAATCACGCAGGTAGGAAAACTCAAATAATGGCTAATACACAGCAGCTTTGTCTAGTTCAGAGTCAAAATGCTGACAACAAATGTATAAACGTTAGTGGAAAGACTGTTCAGATAGAGAACAAGGCAGACTCCCGTGTCTCCTGTTCCTAAGAGATACTCTTGCAGATCAATACTGGGAGAGAAGAGGTGGATGAAAAATGCTGAGTTTCAGATCAGCTTACTTAAAGTCTGCTAGGTCAGTGAAAGGCAATTATGAATTTGCCCTTGAACTCTGGGTTTAACAACTCCTACTAAAAGCGTCCAAACAGAATCTAAAACCAGGTATGGTAAGCCAGAGAGCTTTGATGTCCAGCACAGCGGCTTTGGGACAGGGCCAGCCAATCCAGAAAGCTCTGGATGGAAGGCTTCCCTAGACCACTGAAGGTTGGGTACAAGTCGGGGTTTAGTATGGAACAATCGCAAGTCTGCGGGGGAAGGCTAAATCAGAAATCTTGGGTCTGACCTGAAATGGGGAGGCATTTCTGTCACTCCCAGTTACACGGGTCACCCTGCTTCCTGGCATGGCAGTATTTGAATACCCAGGGCTACAAAAGCTGTTCCATGATACGTGATTTCGAGAATGACAACCCCAAGAGGATCTAGAAATTACACAAAATAAGCTGTGTAAAGACCTGAGGTGAGAAGAGAGCCATGTTACCTAGTTTAGTGATGGCTGCATCTGAATAGAGCATCTGGATGAAATGAGGAAGCTTCTCCTTCTCACCCTCCGTCCCAGCTTGCTCAAGGAGCCGTGGCAAGTCAAGGAGGAACACTTCATCCTTCAGAGCAATTTGAAGGAGGGAGACACGGGGCTTCCCGACCATGCCGAACGAGGGCCTCCACTCCATGTCAATGCCAACAACCTGCCCGGGCTGCAACACAGACAAAAGTCGCCTTCACTTAGAGACTGTCTACGCTTGAAAGTAGCCTGGATAGTCCCTGTCCAGAACACAAGCATCTCCTTTCCAACAACTGCATCTCTTTGCTAGTGTGGAAACTGCTACACAGACAAGTAACTTTCACAGCACACCTGAGTTACTCCCATGGGGACTTTTCCTGGCATGGCAATTTGCAACGTGTTCCCCATATCAGACAAGCTTAAAGGAAGCAGCTGTTCTTGACTTGGGGAGGGAGACATTTGATGGCAGTGGCCCACATACTACCCTGCGTACCAGCCTGCTACGGAGTTTCTGCTCCTTGACCCTGCAAAGTAAATACCAGAGTAAAAACTTACCCGCAGCACCTTTTCCCAGCACTGCAGCATCTCTTCCCATGTCTGCAGGAAGTGAATATTTGCCCGTGGAATAGGAAGCTGGTAATAGTCCTTCTTCCTACTCTCTTCATAATGATCTTCTTTTGAGGCCTCTTCTACCCTGCGCAGAATCAGATGCAACAGCTTTAATCCATGCAATAAGAGGAAATCCTGGACTGAAGGACCATCAGGAAGTCTTAAGCCCCTTATTTCACCCTGGCCCTCTATTTCTGCATGCCACTCAACTCTTTCTCTTACCCTCTTCTTTCCTCACTTTCCTGTAATCTCAGTCTCTTTCATCTTGACACATCCTCTCTTTCTATTCCTATCACAGAAATGGCACTGCATCCAAGACCTCACCATGCATGTGCACTGTACCCACTGCAGAGAACACCCAAACCAAAACACTTGCTGGAGTCAGTCCCAAGCCCCATCCTCAGTGCTCAGCTATCTTTCCCAGAACTGATGCAACTTGGATGACAAAGTTGGGCAGCTGTTTCCACATTCAGAGATAATACATTTTAGATTTACTGCTTTTTGCCCTCAAGGTTAACATGGAAGTCTGCTAGCTCCCACGGTGTAATACATAACAGAGAAGTCAGCTCTGATCCGCACTGTGTCCAAACAGGAGCTTCACACTTCCCCACAGCATAAACTGGCTCAGAAAGAGACTCTCAGACTGCTCCACACGAAGATTACTACCAGCTGGGAACGGGTGAATCTGCCTCAGCATTTTAGTGCAATGGCTTGGGAAGGCTTCACGGACCTCCCTGATGCTATTCAGCTTCTTCTCCTCCTTCCTCTTCCCTGTAAAATGTTCACATAGGTCACACAAGGACATTTGTCCTACATTGCACAGGGATGAAATGAGAAAAGTCCAGAAATAAAGTTTCAAAACGTTCTATGTTTAGGGGAAGACAGCTAACTGAACCCACAGTCCCAAATGCCTTGCTTGTGCTACTCCCTCCATTTCGGTTTCAGATGGCACCAGGCAGAGAAATTCAGTATCTGTGTATTAAGACCATGGGAATGTTGGAAGATGCCTGCAGAAATAGGCTAACTGATTTCCTACAACAGGATCTTACACAGCACATTTTCTTTTCGAAAGGCAGCAGAGTCTCTTGAAATGGCCTTGTAACTGGAAGGTCAGCATAGTGCTGTGGTGTCTCAGCCAGATGATGCAATAAGCAGAGGAAAGAAACTAATGAAAAATATCCAGCTATTTTGGACATATCACAAATTTCTGCATAGTCTCTTTCCCATAGAGTCTTGAAATGGTTTATTATTTGAGAAACTATTTACTAACCTTATGTTTAGGGGACTGTGTGACTAATTTTGTAGCATAGCAGCTTTCACTGTACAAACACTCTTTTCCATGGGTTTGTGTGCATGGGGAAGTCAATATTTGTATAAAATATTTAATGAAGGTGTGCAGTCTCAGGTCTCCAGGAATATTCTCACTCATTCTCAGAGTTCAGGAGCCACATGCGGTGTGACCAGTGGCAGAAATGATGTCATTTATATGCTTGGTACCACCTTGTTCTCTGCAGTGTGAACACCCTCTCTGGGAACCTGCTGCTTTGTTAGCTCAATAAATGAGGCAGACAGACTGTTTTATTAGGTTCCATGGCTCCGGCTGATTTTATAGCAGCTACTGCAGCAGGTAACATGACTGGATGAGTAAACTGGGGCACAAAAGGTTTTACTAATCTGTCACAACTCCTCATGAACAGCAGAGCACATCCTTATCGGCATGCCTTCACCCCACCCGTACACAACACAGCATTCCCAGAGAGGTGTAGTGATGTTGTTTATCTGCCTAGATGCACAGAGTCTGTGGCTAAGTCACACTCCTGTTAACCACCCCTTTGTGTTTTGAGGGATCACACCTCATGCAAAAACCTTCTGGCTCCCAACTGGCGGCTGCTGCAGCTTCAGGAGGGAGGAGGGGGGCAGCTCCAGCAACACATCAGAGCTAAGCAGAAGCATGTCCTACACAGACAAGAGTTTCCTGTGCTCCAAGAAAGCCATGTACCATCTGGAGAAGTGGGCCTTTGCAGACAGCATTTCGAGGGTGATTACATCTGTGTCATATTTCCTGAGGTTACATGGGGCTTGAACATGAACCAGTGCAGTTCTGCACTAGCAGAAAGGTCAGATCCACGAAGCTCAGCACATGAACTGTTCAAAGCCATCTGTGGGACCCTCCCAAACTCATCAGCATTAAAAAATAATAATATACCATGTTCTCATTCACCTTCTATGTAATTCAAGTTAATCTAATCTATGCTCCAAAAATATGATTTTTAGTTATGAAAGCTGCAGTTTTTGCATAAACACCTCTTCCAACTCATGGAAATTTGCTGTAATGTTGAAGACGACAAACCTGATGATAAACCTGTTAGAGCAGGTAACCTCACTCAGTCTCAGGCTTGGTCTTCTTAAAATGGTTTCCTTATCCCCTAGTGAGGCTTCAGCATTAGCGAGGCAGCCAGTGACAGACCCTAACTGTTAGCTGGGGTTCATAATTCTGACATATGACACCAGTAGGAAAGTCCCACTAAGAACATAAGGTAAAAGGAAGCACCCAAATCATCTGCATACAACTACACTTTCTGCAGTAACTGGAGAAAGCCCTCAACCACGTGAGGTAGCAGATGAGCATGGCTGTGCAGACTCATGCAACAGCCGTGCCGAGAGGGACCTTGACTCTGCTTCTCACACCAAGAGCACGGCGCTGAAAGCAGCCAACTTGCTACCCAAGGAGCCCTGACCATCGACCTTCTGCTGGCTTTATTCCTTGCTGAATAGGCAATGTATGATGTCATCAACTCCTCCTGGACACACCGTCCATTTCAAATCAAACTCAGATTTCCATCATATACACTGAGTAGCTCAGCTCCCTATAGGAAGCTACTCCCTCATATTACAGGCTTCAAGGGCTATGTTTGCAGGATACTAAAGATACAGACTATCAGCTTGCACTCTTGGGAGTGGTCAAGATTTTCCCACAAACTTTCCTCTAATCTCACCTGGCTCCTGAACTAGAAACACCCATCTCCATACTAAAATAAAAAAACCCAACACATTTCACCAGTGAGGGTAAGAGAGGTGGCGCAAGTGGTGCCAAGTCCAGTCAAGTACAACACCCTGGAAAAGGTGACTGGTGTGTACAACAACGGAAGAGTCCTAAGGAACCCCAAAATTATCACTGCTTCCTCTCTTCTGTTTTTGACAAAAGCCTTGACTCTCCCTAGAAACATGTGATAGCTCCACAAGTGACAGCAAGGCTTTGAGCTATGCCGCACTCCAACCACACCACCCAGAGCTCTCCTGCATTTACACTGAGCATTCAGGATAAGTCCTCTTCTGTGCACAGAATCCAATTAGATGAATTCCTGCACATGAATGAGCAGAGAAAATGCTGCTTGATTGTAGCAGGCCAGCAAGGTGACTGCGTAATTGCTCTGAACCCAAGGATTGTGGTAGCCTGCAGCCTTGCAGGAGTTCAGCTCACGAACGCGTGTGGGCACAGAGGCTACCGGGCTGCGTGTTCATAGGACTACCAGCCAGACCTCATCCAGCCCAAAGTTCCACATCTCCTGTGCAGTGCTGGGTGAGATCCTAACATGACCTTCATGCAGTATCTCGTGCAAGCTCTGCAGTTCCTCATGACTTGCAGTAGCCTGCATATGTGCAGGCCTTTCTGAAGGAAAAAAAAAAGGTTTAAAAAAGGGTGCCAAACACGGCTATATCTGAATAACTTCCTTAAACATCTCGTGGATAGAGTCACTGAAGCACGGCAGATACACCATCACTCATGGGAGTACAAAAGTGAATTACTGGGGCTTAGCAAATCATTTGCATTGAGTAATTTTTTCAAATACAGCCTTTCTTCCTCCATACAGCATAGCTGAGCAACAGCCTCGGATATTGTTGCATGAAGAGGATGATCTTGGGCCATTTTCTCAAAGAGACACAGCACAGAATACCTGGAACCAGAACTACAAAGCCCTGGCACTCTTCCAGATCTAGCTTGCTGTGGGGATCAGACAGTTCTAACAGTTTAGGTGGCTATATGTGCCTTCCTAAATTTTGGGCCTCTCTTCAACTTCGCACAGCTTTGCCTATACACAGCATGGAACCTGGCTACTCTCTTCCCTCCATCCTTCCTCTCTGCTCCTCCTAGACCAGCAGGTTCACAGAAATCCCTGACTGAGGCTGTTTGCACAGTTCTGTGCACTTGAAATCAAGGAGTTGTAAGAACCTTTCTTCATATAAGGATTTTTCAGGGGGTTTTTTTGTACCTCTGCCTTTGTACTCTTGTTTCAGGTCATGCAAGAGGATGAAGCTCCCATCGGGGGAGGAACTGTGGCTACTGCAGGCTAATCTGCTGCATACATGGGGCTCCCAAAGCAGGAGAGGAACCACAGCACTGTGTTATTGGGGTTGCATTGGAGAAAGAAAAAGTGACAGAAACTAATTAGGGGACTAAAGGCTTCTTAAGCTCACTTGGTAAATTCATGCTGGAGAGTCTGGTTTTATCCCAAATTCAATTAATATGGCATCTGACCCCAAATGTCAAAAATTCCTTCAAATTACTTCTGAAAGCTTTGGATGAGGAAAAAATTACAGACTGGGATGAAAAATGGTTTATAAGCTGTCCAATAAGGAAGAAAATAAATACAATTAGAAAAATTTAAGGAACTTTAAAATTATTTTCTTGGCCATAAGTCTCCTAAAAGACATTAAATCAGATTACAGTACAGTGAGAGATGTAGAGTATACAGAAAACTTTGACAGATGTGTAATCAGCGCATATTCAAATCCTACCACATCGTTTTATTTGCACTGTTGATCTGGCAGAGGGAGTCTGAAGACTCTTCTGCAGCATGAAGCAATCTCATACAGCTTCTGAGTACTCAAGAGTGAGTTTAAAATGTACCTTTCATATTCCCAGGCTTATGAAAAGCAAATGCAGCATGTATGTAGCCAAGATGTCATCTGAGTAAATGGAGGAAGTCTTTGCAAAATTATCTCCCCAAGGAAGCATTATGGCAGATTATTTTAAGCAAATAGGTAGTCCTTGTATGATAAGTAATCGACATTGAAAAGGCACAAAACAGACTATTTTACCTCTCTTGGATCTGAAGCTTTTGAAGCTCATCAGCCACTCCATAAGGTAGCATCTCCTTGGGCAAATTGCAGCGTTGTGCCCATCTTGCCGCTGTGTTCAGATCACAGTAACTGATTAGCAACTGTATCAGGTGCCCTTGAAGCCATCGATTCTCTCCAACTGTGCTCTGAAAGAAGAATCAAGGGTGAAGGAAGACTGTCAGTACAATTTCCATCATGGGTGTTTCCACCCTCTCTCAGGAGACAGCATCCTCCAGGGTGTCCTGGACCAGTGGAGAAAGGAGAAAGAATCCCCCTAGGTCACAAGTGATTTTGTTCAAATCCAGTGAGTGCTGTACTTCTCTGCCAAAAGATGAAAAGCACATACGTTAACTGAGAGCTCATCGGGGTCCTTGGATCCCCTTGACAGGCTATTTGTTCAGGGAATACCACTTTGAAGGTGCAGCACAGAGAAACAAGGGTAAAACAATACCGTTTAGCCTGACTGATGACCAGCATACTATTTGCTCAGATACTGATTATATTAAGCAAAATCAGAACCAGGGACTGACCAGACAGTAAAGGTCTTTGTGCTCATTAGGCAGGTAATTATGGAAGGGGTAAGAGTTTGGATTGTTTTAGTCCCATTTTGTGCCTGTACATAGCCCTGAAGTGATGCTGTGACTTGATGTCCTGGAAGAGGCAACAGGATGGCTTAGTCTTTCTCCAGGTAAGACAGCGCAGGAGGTCTCCTCCAGCCTTGGGAATATTTGCATGAGTAATTAGGATTGCCACTCACACGCAGGTTACAGGTAGCACACATCAGCAAAGCTTTCCTGAGCAACAGACTTTGGTGTTCACAGCAAGCAAAAGGCTCGCTCATCAGCCATCAGCCCATCTGCACACGCCGTGAAAACAGGGGCACCAGGTCCCTCCACCAGCAACATGCAACAGCACGCTGTGTGTACAGACGCCCTGTGCAGCCAGCACAGGCCCAGCCAGCACTGCAGATGGGCTCCAGGGTGTGAGCGATGTCACCCTGCACCAGAAACAGGTTGTACAGAATGTGTTCCAAAAGTCCTACTTTATCCCCACTGATCACAAGAGGAACCTGGAGGAGTTGCTCCAGCTGTGAAGAACTAGGGTTGGGTGCAAGAAATTCCTCCCTTTGTGTCTATTCAAGACCTCTGTGGACGTGACAACTGGATTATTGCTTCAGCCATATGGACAAACACAATGATCTCAAGCGTCACTGTAGGAGCCTGTGTTACATGCACCTGCAAACAGGCAGAGCAGTTCAGGACATTCCCTGTTCCCAGCTGTTTGTTGGCAGAAGCAAACATGTGCCTGTGCCGCGGCACACTGCAGCGCCCGGGGGCACAGGCACAAACTCATGGCTGCCTGTGGTTTAAGCCCAAACACCCAGCGGTGAGCCAGAGTGGCTGGAGCCTGGCACGCTGCCCACCCTGGCACGAGGGAGCAGCTATCGGTGAGGGGCACGGCGGACAAATAGGGCCCGTAACAGTCTCCGCTGTGACAGCTGGATTCACCAAAGCTCGTTTGTCTTGTTCCACCCTCCTGGTGGATGCAGTTGTAAGAGGAAATAGGAACACAGTGACACTGACAGTCCCAACAGCTACACGGGGGTGGGAACACCCTCCTCCTGCCCAGCCAACCCACCTCCGCTTGCAAATATCCCAGAGCCACTGCAGCCAGATCAGCAACTCAATCCTCTTGCCAGACTGATTTATTCATGGACCTGCCTTAGAAGTTAATATTGTCGAGAAAACTTAATTGCTAAAACAAGTTGAAACTCTGCACGGTGGATCAGGATCTGTAGCTATATGGCTACATTGCTGCTGGCACTACCAACAAGTATTTTTCAGTGTGAAATGCTCAGATCAGCACTTGAAGTCCACTCCTGCCCTCCGCACATGCCACTGCCGTCTCTCCTTTGCTGCCCACCAAGCAGCGCTTGCGGGGCCACGATCTGCTCCCAAGGACTGCAGGCACCTTGCTCTTCCTCCACTGCGTGTACAAACACAGCCCGGCTGGGTGGTAGGCTGGGGCCACGGGGCCTCATTCCTCGCATTCCTTCAGCAACTAAAAGGTGAGAAGTTGTCTTCAAAGCAGACACCCTGCACAGAGATCAGGAAACAAACCTGTTGATGGCCCCAAGGTAAGCGGGAAGGAAAAAAGAAAGCAAAAAAGAAAAAGAGAATGACCCACCCCATAGAGGTGCAGGAGGGGGTAGAGGCTTGGAAGAAAAGCCACAGAAAAATTTGGCATCCCAGGTAGCGCACACAAGAAACCAGCCTGCTCATAAAAACTGCTGCCTCAGCACTAAGTCTGCACCCCTGTGACTTTGACAAATGCCAAACCACATTTCTTCTCATGGATATGCGGAGGAATACTTTTACTGCTGCTCCTAAGAGGTTGGTGGCACAGCAAGGAGCCAGTGTCAGCAGGATGGGGGACCACCAGCTATCCAGGGGCTCAGTTACAGCTGAGAAGCAGGAGAAGGAACCTTGGGAAGGGGCAGAGCAGGAAAGGATAAGCTACCATGTTAATGCTTCTTTCCCTCTGCATTTCCTCCTGAATCCTTCCTCCCGGCCATGCCAGTCCTGATACTTTGTGCATCTCTCACATCTCTGCCTCATGCAACTGAGCTCAGCCAAGCACCTAACCCAGGAAGGAGCTCTGACTGACTCCTCTTGCCATGTTTGCCAAGCCACTTCTCAGAGTCCATCCCAAAAAGAACATATTTTCTTACTAACGTCACAGAGCAATTCCCTCTTCCAGCTTCCCCTGTGTCCATCCTATTGTCTTTCTGCCTTTTTTCTAGAACACAAAGTCTTTGGGGTTGGATCTCTCTTCAGTTCACCCAGAGTCAATTCTTAATAAATCTCATTATGTCAGCTTTATTTCTGGAAATAATGAGGTGCAGATTTTTTTTTTTTAATTTTAATGATAACAGATTTATTCTTTCAACCACAAAAACAACTCTGGAAAGAAGGTTAATGTCTCCAGAGATATTACATCTTGCATTCTGAAACGGAAAATAGCTTTGTTTGTTTTTTACTGAAAAAAACCCCAACATTGCTATAAAGGGGAAAGGCTTCCACCACAACAGCTTTGCAAGAAGCAAGAATGTGGAAACTTTGGCCTCAGAAGATGTGGGCACAGATGCAGAGACAAATGTTTCACTAGGGATGACATTTCATGTACTTTGTTTTCAGTAAATGAAGACTTTTCAAGAGGAAACTGGTCCGATCAACATCAGCAACACCTCTGAGCAGGAACAGATTATATATACCATGAGGCTTGTTTACATCCCTCTCTGAATTCTAGACATATCATACATCCTTTAATCCATAAGCGCGCACAAAACCTCCTGACACCAACAATAACCCATGATTAAAGCTTTCCAAAATGTCTGCTGCAGATTACCTACCCGTAAATCCTGTTCTTACCCAGCCGAACGCTTTTCAACACTCAGAACAACCAGTGCAGAGCAAGCTTAGGAATGTCCTGATCTTAACCCATAGCATCAGCAATTCTTCCATTTTTATCAATAATTTTGGGTCCAAATATCCAATATCTTCTTTGGAAGTCACCCTAGCCAACGCTAGATTACTTTTATCTGTATGTGTAAGGTTGCATTTCTGTCTGGTACAGTTCTTCTGCTTTCCCTTAACGTCTTTTACCAGAGAGTGAGTTATTCACACCAGTGACACTGGCTATTTGCAGAGTCAGATTTTAATTTAACTTTTGAATGTCTTGGCCAATTTCCTCTGTTCTCAAGTGCTTCCAGAATCAACAACAAAAAAATCCTGTTAGAGAAAACGTCAAGTAGAATATTTTAGAGCCAGCAACTTTCAAAAGGGAAAAAGAAACCTGGACTTTGAAAGGACAAACCCACTGTAAGCAGCAGAGGACACCAACAGCATTTCTAAATTCACTGCCCTGCCACAGGTACTTCGCCGACACCTTTGTTTAAAGGTTCCCCGGAACATCCTACTGTGTTAGTTTCATTGTTACTTTATTTTATTCGTGCTTGAGATTTCTGTTTTGGAGTTAGCATCACTTGTACTACATGGAGCGAGGCTGCAGGAACACGTCACCCTTAGCATGTCATCGAAGGGAAGTCCTTTCTGCGTGAGATTGGAGCTGGGACGCTCAGGGCCAGCTCAGGCCAGGGTCACAGCCTGCTCCGCGAGACAAGGGGGATCCCGCCTCCTGGACACCCTACAGGGATGGCGCTCGGATAAAAGACGCCAACTTTACCCGCACTCGCTTCTAACAGGGCTTCGCGTGGAAGCAGCAAGCCACTCACCCATGGCCAAGGCACAAAGACAGAAGCATGAGAAAGCCGTGCTTTCTCACCACTTGAGCTGTTCTCTCGCTCACAGGCACCGGCTACTCAGAGGCACTAATTTATGAACTGAAGAAGAACAAAATAGCCTCCATTCATATCCCAGAAGACTGACTTTCAGATAGCAATCAGTGCGTCATTGACAGAGCCACACTTCAGTGTTCTGGAGGCCATTACCACATCAATGGTGGGGAAGTGGTCTTTATTCTCTCTTTCAACAAAGCTTTGGTAATGTGGCTCCCTGGGGCATGTTCACACTACCTAGCTTCAGCTTCGTCAATCAGGAGACTGAGCTTCCCAGCCTCCCCATGCAATCAGCTCTTCTGAAAGGCAATTTAGAGGAGTCTAACTTACAGTATCACTTGAACAGATCAAGGCGAAGGCAATTCTTAAAGCCAACTTGCTGCTGTACTGGGGCTCCTTACAAGAAGTTTATTGTTCCTGGGCAACCTGAATGAAGCTGCTAGCCTGTGATGAGTAGCTAGGACAATATTGTGTGACGAGAGCATCTGGCTCCGTTTTTCTCTCTGCAGCTCACACAATCTTGCCAGTGCAATTTGTCGTTCAGAAGTCCAGACACCACTACCAAATGGCAGCGAGAAGAAAAAAAACCTATAGCTCGTCTGTTAAAACTCACCCGGCTGACTGCACAGCCAGCTGCGCTTCAGCCAGCAGGCTGAGGGAAGAAATTACTCCCCTCTGTTCTGCACTTGAGAGACTACACCTAGACATGGTGCCTAGTTTTGGCACCCCAGTGTAAAAAAGATGCTGAAAAGTAGGAGAGAGTCAGTAAAGAACCACTGAGATGGTTAGTGGGTTGGAGCACTTGATGTAGAAGAAGAGGCTGAGGGAGCAGGGCTTGTTCAGCCTAGGGAAGGCTAAGTCGGGGGATATGGGGGAATATAATCATCCCTTGAATTTTATCTTGGGGGATCACAGAGAAGATGGAGTCACATTCTTCCAGAAATTCCAGGTAGGCCTAAAGGAAAAAAAAGGTGACAGTGAGACTGGCTAAACACTGCAACGGGTCCAGAGGGGCTCTGGAACCAGGCAGGGCCCTGCAACACCTTGTCTAACCAAGCTGGCCCTGCTTTGAGCAGGAGGGCAGAAAAGAGACCTCCACAGGTGCCTTCTAACTGAAATTAGCCTCTGATTCTGTGAGTAGTACTGCTTGTGCATTCCCCAGCACCGAGACTTGTCTCTACACAGACAGGCGGCTTCTTGCAGCGACTGCTGCTTTAAAGTTCCAAGCACCTCCTGGGTGAAGAACACCCAGGATCTCATCTACCCAGAATACAGGATGGTCCTGATCATGCTCAACAACACTGAACAGATCCAAATACATTTCCTGCATTGGGATTCCTTCCAAATTTCTGTCAGGCAGCCCTTGAGGGAAGTCATTCATCTTTGCCAGATGAAGTCATCATGTCTCCAAAATCTGCTTGTACTGCCACAGATGAGAGAAGGTATATAGCAGAGGTAAAGAACGAACTCTGCTTTCAAAGTCAGGTCTGAAGAGAAAGTATTTTCAAAAAATATTAAGCAAGAGGTTAAGACTTTTTTTTCAACAGAGTGTTGGACATCCTTCATACAACCTTCACGCAACTCACAGAGCCACGGAACAGATAAACTGTCTGCTGGCAATGGCTCCACTTCACAGGGCACATGCCACTTCGTACTTCAGAGATGAAAGGCTCTGCACACACATTTCACTTCAGTGAATCTGACACAGTCATTACCAGATTTCACTTCAGTAGGTGACCAGAACATGGATATCAATGTTTCTTTGCTGGAGAATGCACAAGCCCAGACAGAAACTGAGGTTTAATGGAGAAGGTGTGATACTCTACCGCAACGTTGCTGCTAACTGCCCAAGTGAATTGTCAGCAACGCAATCCCCCCAGATGCTTCAGGACACGGGAAGATTCAGTAAAGAGGGCACCATGACACATCTGTAAGGTGGTAAAGCTCAGCACTGGCACTGTATCACATTACTCAGCAGCACACAAATGCAGCCACTTAAATGCTGTCCTGAAAAATCAGCTTTTACTGATTACCGCTGCTGTGCTTGCAGAACAGCATTAGCGAAGGGTTCCCGTCTCCCTGTTCCTGTCACTGTGGATTTCAGACAAACCTCCCAGGAGGGAAGGCAGCCTGAAGCCGTGTTGGTACGAGTCAGCCAGTGCCACTTGTCTTTGGGGTCACAGATCAGTTCATAGTCTTGTTTAGCAGTGCAAGTGTAGCCTGACGCTTTGGGGACTTTCCCAGTGGGAAGATCAGAACTTTTCTTTATATCTTAACCCACAATTAACTCATTTTCCTCAACTACATCCCACAACAACTCCAGGTATGCTGATACACAAAACCAGGGTGCATGCACCTGCAATACTTGTTCTCCCCTCCGCTACCTGTTCAGGGAATGTCACAGATGTATGTCTTTAATGAGCTACTGAGTCAGGCTAACCCTATTAAAATAACCTTTGTTTGGAGAGAGAAATAATTGCATGCCATCCATAAAAAAAAAAAATAGACTAAGGTAACTTTACCCTACTTGCTTTTTAAGATACAATTTCTTTTTCCTTCACTTCAGTGTGAAGTCTGTCCTGAGGGTCTGTGCTTCTCCCTGAAATCCCTTTCTCACAATCACCACACAGGCGTCTTCTGAATTCTAACCTAACCCTGGCCCCAGAGTTGCTGAATATTATTCATCCCAAGGATCAGCAAAGGACCAAGGACTTGTTCTGAATACATAAGTCACATAGTTTTGATATGCTTCCAGATTTCTCACACCTCTTGGTCCCACAATGGCAGGCTGGAGATATTTTCTGGGAGCATTCCAGCACTTGGCAAGACTGAAGATGAATGAGGATGGGGAAATTGGCCAAACTCTTTCAGAGCACAAAGTAATATGTTACTTATCATAGTAGATGCTTTGTCTAAGTGCAATAACACAGTGCATTGGAGGCAAACTGGCAACCCTTATCTTCCCAGTGTATTTTGAAGCAGCATTTATCTATCCACCTCCTGTCATTGTGTCACACACACCAACAAAGTGTCACTGTGGCGAATGGCAAATTGTGCTCTCTAGTTTAAGAAAGTGAGGGCTCCCATCATATCCTGCACATTAGGTGACATGCGTTGCTACTGAGGTTCACTGAGCCTGATCCTCATATGACCCAGCAACATTTCTCTGGTCTCTCAAGCCTAAGAAGGTTCGAACAGTTGCCAAGCACTTTCATGAACTTCCTACAAAAGTCAACATTACATAACTCTGTTTTGGTTTGTGTCTTGAAGCATGGAAGCCTGCATGAGGAAAACAGGACATTTTCTGTTAAGTTATGCCTGAAGGATTACTATCAAACGTTGACGATTCCAAAATCCAACTTAGCAGAAGTGTATGACACCCACTTGTACTACAAGCTCTGTCTGCAGGAACTCCACTCCTGTTACAAAAGCACAGCAAGGGATCGCAGCACCAGCCGCACGCTGCCAGAGCTTGACACCACTGCAGGGACAGGAACAGAGAACTAGAGCACTGTTTCACTACAGGGCTGCGAGAGCTGCAGCTGTGTAAAGAGGAAGAGCCTTCAGGAATGAAACCACCGTCTCTGTGTCTCCACTGCTGCTGTTAAATAAACTCACAGGTTTGCATTTAATCAGCTTGTCAGAACGTACATGAGCTGAAGTCACCATGACACCTTCCCATTTGTTTTGGGAAGCCCTAATATTAACCTTAAAGAGCTAAACGAGTATACCAACTAACCCAACCAATCACTCCATTAAATGTTCTCATACCCAGTCACACACATGAGAATTCATAAGCTCCACCTTCCTTTCCCAAAAGACGTGGAATTCCAGCACATTTACTCCCTAGTGGGGCGGGAGGATTTACTGCTCAGGTCCAGCCTGCATCACCTCCACATGACCAATGCAGACTTTTCAGGAAGAAGGATCTGCAGGTGGGGGAAGAGCCTCAGAAACCTCTTTCTCGTTCTCTCCCTACTCCGTTCTTCCTGCTCAGGTCGAATTCCAAGTTATGAGGCCAAGCAACAAAGCAGAAATCTCCTGTTACTTGGTCCTGGTTCCGGATTATTTTAACAGCTTTCTATAAGGGTCCTCCTATACCAGGATGCATTGTTACTCTGCCCACACTTATTCCTGATGTACGGCAATTCCCCTCACTTTTCTTGTGGAAATAGCTTCATGAAAGAGCGGTCGTCAAAGAGCTCCAGGTTCTTACCTGTATCATGACCTTAATTAAAAGGCCTGTAAGCTCTGAAGCGGAATTAACTTAAAATCTCCTGTGTTCATTGCCAAAGAACAGAAGCAGCAAGCTAATTTCTCTGCTTTCTTTCGAACCCAGCCCTGAGCTTCATTGACATCAGACTTCCTAGGTCGCTTCTCTGCTGCTGCTTCACTTCTAATCAGGTTTGTGAGAGCTCATGACCTGCCTTTGAAAGCCCTCTCCAGGCCACACTGGAACTCCTCAGCGATGCTGGCTGTGGGCTATTTCATTCATCTTCCTGAGCCTCGCTGTGCCTTGTATACACACCTAGCGCTCTCCCCGGCTCCGCTCTCCTTATGGATTTGTTCCAGCCCAGGCTTGCTTCAGAATAGTTAGGAACTTGGTTTTAGGTTCTTTTCTCTCTAAGAACATGCTAATGTGGCATTCCCAGCAGGGGACAATTTTGTATTTACTAAAGTCTTCAAAGTGAATGAGCAAAAATCTTGACGATGGAAATGCTTGCTCAGGAGCACTAACTCTTCCCATCATTAGTCTATGAAAAATAGATGCCCACAGGAAAAACATGGGTTACCACTTATTTCCATTTTACCATGCACAAACTTCATCTGGCTCATAGCCAAAGCAATAATAAGTATCTTTGCAGGATCTTTACCAAAAGCAAAGGTTGGCAGTAGATTTTTCTCTCCTTTAATCTCTTTCGGTACATTTAAACTCCTGGTGTTTTTTGTTCTGAAGGAGAAATGCTTGAGAGGGTTGACTGAATGAACTCTGAAATTCACACCCTGGCAAACTGGACTGATTTCCTAAATCCATAATTACAACATTCCTCAGAGATATGCATTCTTTCAGAGCGAACAAGGGAAGATTAGTTTCCTGTTTCTTCCCATTTACATGACTTCTCCATCAAGAGGACTTTTTTTTGTTTCTCAACAATTCTCTGTTTATGTGGTTCTCTTCTTGGCAGGGAACTGGTGAACTAATCTCACCTGAAACTATAATACAGCCAAACTATCAATTGCAAATAGCCTGACCATCTTTGTGCAAGGCAGCTGATTTGCACAAGCCTTTAGAATCCAGTATCTATCTGTGGAAGCACTGAGACAGGTACCAATCGATTACAGAGTTTTTAAATAATCTGGGATGATAATCGAATGACCAGATAGTTTTACTGCTGACTGGATAAGAATGTGAGTGGATCTATGCGTGTATGTGAATATGTACAAAGCTTAAGACTGTAGTAAAACTGGGCGAACGTAGCCACGCATGCAGACACTACCACAGGGCAAGAATATTGCATTGTCTCATGCCACAGAGCTGCAAATTCTCGTCCCCCAGTCGCAAACAGAATACGCGCAGAGGCTTGTTGATGACCTATTTGCTCCCCACTTTTAAAAAAGCAGTGAACACCTCCTTTCTTCCTGCGTCAGCAGGCAAGCTCTGTGTCCCATCCTCCTCTTTCCCCTTCCCCATTTCTTGCTGGCCAGGCCAATGTCAGTGCTCTTGATAGGGTTCCCTTTGTCTTAGAGCAAAAGGAACATGAGGATTTGCTTGTTTTCAGTGAGACTGTCCCCATTTTTACTTTGTGATATACAATCCTATACCTGATGCAGTTTGGAGTCAGTAACAGGTATCCTGGAAACTACTGTATTAGACTTCTGATGTATCTTTTAAGGAGCTTGGATGTCCCACATGCTCCTGTAAAGTTCTGGATTCCTTCCTATATTGTTTCCTACTCCTAAGATGCTTTTCCCATTTGGCTGAATTAAACATACCACCAGGGCACATCAGTTCAGTCTAACTGCTTGCTGATGCTCTTAACTCTTTAATCTAACACTGACCTCTCAACCTACAGCCATAAGCCAATTAGCCTCTTTTTTATACCATACCAAATCTCTTTCTGATGAAGTTGTGCTTTCGAATGAATGCACGCTATTGACAGAAATGTAATTATACTGCTTAGCAGCAAGCTAGCCCTGTCTGGTTGCAGGGGGTTTAAGGTCAGAAAGCATCTCTAACATACCAAAACAATTTAAAGGAGATTTTTTTTCCTCTAGTGTGTGTCTCTCCAGTCTCCTTTCTTCATTCTCCAGTACTTAACATGTCTGCACATAAAGGCTATTTGGCCACAACTTTTAAAACTGAGGTCCTGAGCTTTCAAAGGAATGACTTGCCAATACCTCACTGACGCTGAAGACAGACACTCAACTCCCATAAGCTTCTCCTGAATCCCCAGAGCTTGGCCCTGCAGAACCACAATTAAGTGAATGTGCGCTGATTTTCCAAAGTTATTGAGCAAACACATCTTCCATCACCCCAGAGAAATTTTTGGCAGATTTTTAAAAATAATTTTGACATTTTTGACAATTTGG
Organism: Phaethon lepturus; assembly: GCF_000687285.1. NCBI lineage: Eukaryota > Metazoa > Chordata > Aves > Phaethontiformes > Phaethontidae > Phaethon > Phaethon lepturus. The sequence goes on along the minus strand of NW_010537716.1, from coordinate 14,943 downwards.
TACATAGTATGGAAAACAATGGCAGTTTTTCTGACCTTCTTTATTCCTACTGTAAAATTCCACCACAATTCACTAGTATGTTTGTGCTTAACCACAATTTATTTATCTAGAAATGGCTGGATTTGTTGTAAATAAAACTACCATAATTATTATTAGGCACACCAGCCCTCCAGGTCTTGCAGAAAATAATCCTCTCTAAGCCATGCAGGAGGTACATGGAGGTATTTACATTTAACTGTATCCTTTGACAGACTACTTTAGATGGTAAGGTATGGAACACACTGCATGTTTGGCTTTTCCCATGTACTTCTCCCACAACAGCTGTGGGTTTGTTAAATGAGAAGTTCCCATTTCTTTTAGACCAACAGTTCTAACTTCATTAGTACAGATGCGTATTTTACTGCTCTCTACCCAGAGAGCAGAACGTAACTGAAGAATTATGTTATGCTTTTCCTAAGACAGTCACAGATGTGCCTGTTTTCTGCATCAGCCCTATCAGTAAGTCCTTTGCTTTGCAACTCTGATGTTATTTCAGCTATCAATAAATATATGACACCATTTATAAACTGGACTGAAAAAGAGAAGGAAATCTATACTTTGCTTGCTACTTCTATTGTCCAGTTTTTCCATAGTTTAATATTCCCTTAGGTACAATATACTTTTACATCACATTGTGGCTATACGTTCTCTCCAGAGACCTCGAACGAGAATAGTAAATCTAAAGAAAAAGGCACGGGGCAAAAGCAGAGGGATTGCTGAAACACTCCCACCACCACTGAGCTTCTGGTCAGTCCCTGAACAGGGGACAAAACGCGGGGAGAGTAACGAAAGGAGCAATGGAAGCAAGAAGTGGACGCTGAGGGGAGAAAGACTGCCAGTTCTCAGCTGATATAAAGCAATTCCCTCAATCTGGCTTCACATGACAGATACCAGATCTGAAACCTGTCACTGGTCCAGGTCTAAATACCATCTATTTTGCAAAAGAGAACTGGAAAAGAAAAGAAAAAGTCTTTTTTTTTCAAACGGCAGCTGTTAGGAAGCTGCTTAAAGTTGTGGAAAGAAAAATGCAATTCTTTTGCAGATAGCTTCACAGGCAAACTGCAGGCAAAACAGAGACAAGAAGTAGCTCCTGCATATTTATATACACACCCATACTCAGAGCTACCTGGGCTCCAGTGGCAGAGCTCCTCAGCTCAAGCAGCCTGTTGCAGCAACACTAGTAGAACCATGAAAATTTATTTCAGCTGATGATTCCTCCCTGAGACTTTTAAGGCCAGAAGGAACAAAAACAATCATCCACTGGGTCTAATTTCCTGCTAAAAAAGAGGCCATAAATACTAGCAAGGGACTCCAGACAATGGCTGGTTAAACTAGTTTTGGTTTCTACCTTCCAGGAAAACAACCAGTCTAGATTTGACGTCTGAGTGATGAAATCCATTATACCCCTGAATAAACAGTTCACTCAAACACAGAGCGAAAGATAATCTGACATGCAGACTTATACCGAAAACCATGTCGTTTATTAATCACCTCCTGAATATCATCTCCATTTGCATTGCACAGATTGCTTAATTCCCTACAGATATTAAGTTCCTTACACTCTGGGGATGTTGCTGTACTCAAAACAATCTTGAGTCAATTTAAAAGTTTGCCTAAACTCAGGAGTCCTAGGGAAGGACACTAGATGTGGATATTTGCAAAGTGGCCTTTTTGACCTCTTGTCCTTATTAAATATTCCCCAGAGCAGGATTACTGGCCAGGTGTTCTGGCCACAAAAAACTTTAAAAAAATAATTGCATTCTGCCCTTTAAATTCCCCTTAAAAATTACCTCCTTGAGCATAACAGCTATTACCTTTTATTCCAGAGGTAGTTACATTTTAATTGAGGTCAAAATGGTCCTGTACAGAAAAAACGCATTAGGATCTTGGCATCAGTCACTGAGGATGTTTGCCATTTAGAAATTAACTGGTTAAATAAATGAGATTACATCAACTCCTTGCTGTAGTGTAAGGTGATTTACACCTACTAAGGACCAGAAATTGTCAAAGTTTTTCAAATGTGTTACACATAAAGCAGGGCACTTTACTTTTATGCCTTCTTTTTGGGCAGATTTCTGAATATTATCTGTAAAGTAGCATAACAACCATTCCATTTTAGTGGAACTAGAGTTACACATTTGCTACGAGTTACTAGCATCTCACCCCTGGTCACCCAGAGAACAAGTTGGCAGAGTGTTTGATTTTCACGGTCAGAAATTTTAAAATAAATAAGTTATCTCATTGTCACAGCTGGAGAAGGAGAGGAGATTAGCTGCAGCCTCTCCCAGTGCTGAATACGGTGAACAGCTGGCTCCAGCGTTCAGCTACTTCATTCTCATGCAGGACCAGAGCAGACTGAATAGCTGCACAACAGGGGCCTGAAAAAAAGCAAGGACCACTTTTCTAGGTGTTGTATACCTTTCTCTCAAGTTGCACACACCAAAATGAAGGACAGAGTGGGTGGTTCCAAACATTAGCTGGCAAAACGGCTGGCTGATGAGCAAGTGCCCAAAGAACAAGCAACATCTTTTCAAACACCAGTGCTTTTTCTGAGGATTCGTTTTGGAAGGGTTTAAGATTTTTACATTTGAGAAATTAAGGGATAGTTTCCCCCAAGCAAACATTAGCACAGAAAGTTTTTTGATTTAGCAACAAAAGGCCCTTTTGGCTCAAGGTCAGTAAAAGTGGAAGTACCATTTCTACCACTTCGCTGTCCCAGACACCTTGCAAAACAGGTGATTATAACACTGACAGTCCTAAATAAACTAATTGGTTTTAACCCTGCCCAACACTGATTCTAGTTATTGCCCCAAATGAAGAGCTACGTGCACCATCACCCTATTCTGCTCCATGGGAGAAGGAATTTCATAGCAGGAAGTCCAAATAAACACAGGCATACTCCTTGGGCCAAAGTACCCTGAGATAACATTTTAAACTGTACCAACTGGTTAGCTCTGCTGCAGTCAAACTGTTCCCTGCAAAAATACTCTGGATGTCAGAATCATCAAGCGTGTGCCTTCTGGGCTCAAACTGTTCAGAAATACCCATAATATTCTGCCATTCCCCCTGCACAACTACTCCAGCCTTTTCTCATCAAGCTGAGCCTGTCTCCTGTGGGTGGTATCAGGGCCTCAGAGCTTCCCGGGAAGCCCTCTCCTCGCATAGACGGGCACAGCTCCCATGTGGAACGGACCTGAAGGGGTGTGGGTGACTCCACACAAAATGGGTGCTTTGGCACTAATCAACCGAGCCGAGTCTAGAAGGGCACAATTGCAAGATCACCCCCAAAACATCAGTGAGAACACTGCACATTAAAAGCGGTGCAGCAAAAGACCAGACCCTCCTATTCCCAAGCCCTCTGTTAAATCAGAAGAATTTCAGGTCACCAAAGCATCCGGTGCTATCTGACATGTCCTCGGGCTCCAGCTTCCACCCGAGAAGGGAGTGGTCCCCAGTAGGTCCCATGTCATATTGCCAACCTCATGCAAGTATCTCAGATACTATCTGACAGCCAAAACACTGGTAGAGGTGACATTTCCAATCAGAGTTGCTTCCCTTCTGTGCTCCTCCATGTATTATTGTTCCATGCGTGTTCATTTTTTGAAAGCTTGGCAGGTGACTGAAAAATGTGTTCTGTGCTTTCTAATCTTAAAGTGATTTTGTTCTGCAGAATTTCCAGGGAAGCATCAGCATTCAGTAAGCCCCTCTTGCTGCTGGCCAAGGGCTCTCTGCAATCGCTGGCAGGACAACTCTTCCTGAACACATCTGATCAGTGTCATATATTAGCTGTTCTGTGGTTTTTCTATCTAATTCTACCATCGTTATGCAGCTGATTAAAGCTATGAAAAATATGAAGCACGCAAAAATGGAAGCAGAAGGGCACACAGCAAAGCAGACAACTGGCTCATGCCCTGCCTCTTTTTTTCCCGCCTATCTACCATCAATATCCTACACACCTTCCTCTCTGCTTGTGAAGACAGGCACTCTCCTGCGTGTTTCCATGCAGCTCAGAATCAGTTAGGCAAGCTAATGAATAGCAATGCAGCTGGCACTGTGCAAGAAGAGTGCTCTTCCCCTCCCTCTGCCCTCCAGGTATCTCTGCTTGGAGAAGATGATACGAATGGCAGCTCTCCTCCTGGGCTAACCAGGCAGTTGTGATGAGGGCAGTTTCCCTAGGGTATGAAGACGTTTTGATCCCTTTCCTTTCCCTCCTGCCTCCTCTGCCTGCCTACGGCTGCCACCCCTGCCTGCACAGCCACAGCCTGGACAGCAGATCAGCAGCACGGGTGCTGGCATGCAGAGGGGGCAAAGCCAGTTTGCTACAGGGCTGGAAACAGGTTCTGTTGGCCCCACAATTAACTACTGAGCTTCTACCTTTTGTAGGAGAAGTCAGGATCACACCTTTGATTCATCCCACAGGGCAGGAACAGGAAAATTCTGTACTTGTACTGCTCAGGGCGAACAAAAAGAAGTATCAGCCCAGAAACGTCTACTGCCCACCACACTGAACGTGACATGGCCAGCACCACTGAACAAGGAGAGACACCACTTTCACCAGGGCTCTCGATATCTATATAACTTAAGTCTTTTGTTACAGCTGCAGCACAGAATTAAACAAAAATTGGCTTTACACCCATGAAGACTTTCAATCTCTTTGGACTTAAAATTGAAAAAATTATCCAAAAATGCTGAGAGTTTGCCATTGTGGAGTCTTTTGGGAGTTTTGGTTCCCTTTCCCCAAGGTGACCCAGGGGTCACACTGCATCCCATCCTCTGCTTCCTGCTCAGTGCAATATGTCTTTAACACTGCGTTGCCAGGCAGAGCTTGGGAGATAGAAATTGTTTGTGAGCCTGAACTAAACATACAAACGGGTCATACAACATAAACGACAACTCTCCAGCTCCGCAAGGAACCTAATAGGTTTCTTTGTCAAAACATGTCAGGTCATAGATGAATGGAAAATTGAACCTTTCCCTCACGTAAAGCCCAATCTTTCAAAAATCAAAAAGTCCCGGTCAACCTTAGTTTTTGCACTGAAAACCAAAACTTTTTGTTAGTTCGGTGCAGCCACACTGCCAGTAGTGTGAAGCAGAAGCCTACCTGCACATGCGATTATTCCAGTTTCCTCCAGATGCATAGGTACAGATTCTGATCACTTTAAAGTGATGCCAAAGACAGCAATCTCTGATAGCACTAAGAGTCAGGACTCATAGCAGGCAAGTTTAAGCACTACCCATGTGATAATTACATAGTTGTCGAAAAATATGTAAGTTGGCAGCATGCAGAAAATACAAAGTTTGAAATACTTTGGGAAAGCAAAGACAACCTTCTGCCATAGTCCATCATGCAGTTGAGCTCTGTGTAGTTCTCTAGGGAGGTGTCTTATCGGGCACCAAAGGAGCACTTTTCAGAGAGCCTCTTCTCAAGCCTCCTGTCTCCACAAGTGATTGACATGATCTGCCACTGTGTATGTTAACTGGGAGGTTTTTCCCACTATCCACCACAGCATCAACAGAAATCCCTTCACTGCATACACCAAAGTACATCCAGACATTGTGACGAAGATGTCTTCTTATGGTTTCATGGTTAATCCCATCTCAGGTCTTGATCCAGCAAGGCACCAGCACTCGTGCTTGGCCTTTAAGCTTGTGAGAATCAAAGGGAACCCTGAAAAGTTCTTTCACTGGGTAAGATCACTGAGATCAAGGGGCAAGACCCCTTTCCTTTCCTCACCGAGTCTGGCCTCTCACATGGGTATGATAAACTACACACAGAAGTTGAATATTCACCACTGAAAATACTCAGTAGATTTAACAGTTGCCATGAAGCGCTGCTGGGCATTTTTTCAATGATCTCTGTCTCAAAAAACACATCCTCATAT
>NW_010537716.1:5039-8991 GCF_000687285.1 Phaethon lepturus | reverse complement strand
ATTGTTGTTTTGCCTGCTGACCCATGAAAGAGAGAAGAAATGTTTAAAATTCAGTCATTTCACTGGTGTGCACAGACAGTGCCTAAGACCTCAAATGCATGAGATCATTAGTCATCAGACTGTCCTGTTACCACGCAGAGGCCCACAATGACCATTCAAATGAATTTTCAAAGGAAGACTCTAGCTGATGGTCAAAAATCCTTAAAGGCTGCAGAATTCAAACTGAGAGGAGTTACAGAGAAGGAGCAAACACTCACCATGAGGTTGCAATTCCATAGGGATATCACGGACACATAAATAATCACTAATGGTTTGTCACTGTGGAATTTCTTTATATTTCATTGTCACATATATGTTTATTGTAGTATCAGGCCAAAACAAGGTTGCCTAAACTCGACTGTTTACACACCAAGAAAAATAAGTACTAGCATTCCACCCATGCTATCCTTCTTCCTGTGTTATTAAAATTACTTGTGTCCTACAACACAAGAGTGGAAGTTCACAATATCTAAGAGTGACCTAATAAACCTATTGAAAAAGAGTGGAGCATGCAGAGGGAAACTAACATTTGTCCTGATTTACTCACACACCTTGTTAGCTGCCTGAAGAGAACTTCCTTTTCCCCCCTCCTTGTAATTAATCAACATAAATATTTGTAGTGTTCACTTATAAATAAATGCATGAAAGTAAAAGAACGTACTTTATAATCTTATCTAAATGCTCCAGCCTAACTAGAGCATTTTTAAAGACATAACAGGAATTAAAATATAAATTTTCTTCCTTGCTCTTCCTTGCACGTACAATTTTGCTATACGCTTACAGGTTATGAGAGAGTGCAAAATTGTAATAGTAGGACTACAACAACCAGAGCTGGATATTCTGAACGTCTTAAAATCATCTCTAAGCAACTAACCCTGAGAAAATGGGAGGGGGAAATCCATACTCACCTGAACATGATCTGTCCAATTCTCCTGAGTCATGGTTTTCTGAAAAGACAAAATTACTTCTGAGCTGTCTTAGAAAAGGGAGAATGCTACATACAGCAAGCCGAAATTTAACACACCATCTTACACACTGGCATCAACTGTGATTGAGGAATGCATTCTGGAGCACACGGGAAACCTCTGCTTCTCGTATGTCACCAGCTGGGGCATGGCCGAAAAACACAGCTTAGATGAAGTAATTCAGACAACTGTTACACTACAGCAAGTAAGACAGAAAAATTCATATGCAATCAAAGCACACAGGCAATGGCAGGCCTGTACCCAGCAGTAGCCCCAACTCTCATTATTACCCAGAGCTGGGTCCTGAACTCGTTTGCAGAAAACTAATCACCTTAACAATACTCTGCAAAGTGCAGCACCATTTCTGAATGCCTCAAAGCTCCCATGGTGCTCTTGCAAGACAGAGACATCGCTGAGCAAAGCTGAAACAGGCCAGTGTCTGGTGGAACACATGGATCATTGCTGCTGGCTCTACCTCACACTTGCCATATGTCCACAAACTGTTCACCTCAACAGCTAGCCCAGCAGAGAGCCATCCCCAGAGACCCCAGTAAAGGAAGTGATCTCAGGGATCATCTGCAAGGCTAAGCCTTCAGAATATAAAAATACAGACTTTTTCAACAGCCAAGTCATGAAAAAATCCTCTGGAATCATGAGGTCTGGGAAAGGGAACTGATAAGTTAATATCCCCATTCCAATGTAGTTCAGAGCCAACCCTGGGGAGAAACTCGGGATGGGACCTACTCTCCGCTCTGCCAAGAGCACAGGTTGCATGAGACTGATCAGCCAGTAAGGCCTAAGCCTCACCCCCACTTCTGGCAGAGGTAGCAATGACTGCTAGTGCCACTTTTATGGAAAGGTACAAGAGCAAACAGGGAGTAAGAGCCTCAGAGAAAACATCTTTGAGATATACAAGCATGTAATTTAAATACTATTGAGGTAAAGGAGGCATTTAACCAGACCTCATACACAGCTGAGAATGGTAAACAGAGACCACCAAAGAGCTCTCAGAAGAAGGGACCGAGTCCAGAAACAGCTGCCAAAAGTACCTTAATGGAAGTAACTGGCCAGCGTGGATACTTTAAATCAAGCAAATACTCCAAAACAAAGGAAATGGAAGGCCAGAGAGAGCAGAACACCAGATCAAGAATCCATTCCACTCTGCTAAATAAATACACCTGGATAAATGCTTCCTACTCTCTCACTGCAGATGACCAAGCTCTCTAGAATGATGTCATCCAACACTAAAGCTTTGAGATGCAGGACGTTGAAATGCTCGATCCTCCCCAGGTCTTCTGTCAGTGGATCTGGCAGGCAGCAAAGACAGATCACAGCCTTCACTGATGGATCAGGAGGTCTTGGAAGAAGAACTGGCTGTGCCAGAACGGTGTCAAGAGATCACTGCCAGCCACTCAACCCCATCTTCGCTTTCAAAGTACTGGGGGTGGGGGATCAGAAAAACCACATGCATCTGCCACCTTCTGTCAGAACATGAAACGAATCCTCTTCTGAACAAAAGAACCGGCGCTTTTGGAGGAGGTGTCTCATTTCCTGAAAACTGGCTCTCTGAAGGCTGGATCAATAGCACTGTAGGAACATCTGAACAACCTGCTGGGCTCTGTTAAAACTCTGTTAAGAAAGCCTCTTGTATCTACAAGGAGAAAGTCTTCTATAAACTGCAGATGAAACACCATTCCATGTTTGGCAAATACAGCTGGACAATTCAAAATTCAAGAAATGAAAACATTTCACTATGATATTCAGTCTCTTGTGGTGCTTGTTCTTCACAGTCTAATTGATATACCTGGATGCAATGAGGGCAAGCTGTTTTTTTCCAGACGAGGCAGAACAAAAACTTACTCTCAGCTGGTACAATCTGTCTCCAGGCACAGGATAATGATGAATGCCAGACCATCAAGAGAAGGACCAAAACTGCCCTGTTAACAAGAAAAGAAATGTGCTCCCCAATGCAGTGTGCATCCAGAGGGCAGTGACTTGGCTCAGTACACTCATGAGAGGGGAGGAGAAACCATAGTCAAGTAATTCTGCAGACAGTCAACCTCCAAGCTACCTCCTAGAGACCTGCTCCTTAGAAAGAATTAATGGCATCTTATTTCTACAAGCCCTCAGTGCCAGGACAAGTACCAGAGTATTTGGAAAGAGAATTTGGAGGCTGGACAAAAGTAAAGCTCATTCAAAGAGTGGTTCAGAACCTGAAAGTACTACCATTTTGCTTGGCAGTGACGAGGCTGTTGGCACAAAAAAGCTTCTGTGGCAGGTTTGGGCCATACCTATCACAGCTGGGCCACAAGTACCAAAGCAAAGTGCCTACAAAGAACCCAGTGATGCAAAATGCCTAAAATCTAGTGTGCTTAAAAAAACCCAACACAGAAATCCTCCAGAAAAACAAAAACCACCAAAAACTCTTTAGCCAGTATGCTCCCGCTTATTTGACATGGCTGAGAGAAACTGAATGTATGGAGAGCATATTCTGACCTACCTACATGTGTCTCAGAACACTGATGAGGATGCTGATGTGAACAAGTAACCAGCTCAGAGCAACCACAGAATCATAGAATAGTTTGGGTTGGAAGGGACTTTTAAAGGCCATCTAGTTCAACCCCCCTGCAGTAAGCAGGGACATCTTCAACTAGATCAGGTTGCTCAGAGCCGTGTCCAACCTGACCTGGGAAGTTTCCAGGGATGGGGCATCGACCACCTCTCTGGGCAACCTGGGCCAGGGTTTCACCACCCTTAGTGGCAAAAATTTCCACTTTAGAACTAGTCTAAATCTGCCCTCTTGTAGTTTAAAACCATTACCGTTTGTCCTAAACAGGCCCTGCTAAAAAGTCTGTCCCCATCTGTCTTCTAAGACCCCTTTAAGCCCTGGCAGGCTGCAATAAGGTCTCCCCGGAGCCTTCTCTTCTCCAGGCTGAACAACCCCAACT
>NW_010537716.1:0-4402 GCF_000687285.1 Phaethon lepturus | reverse complement strand
CCTTCATCTCTCAGTACCCCCAAGTCCTTCTCGGCAGGGCTGCTCTCCATCCCTTCACCCCCCAGCCTGTAGTGATAGCAGGGGTTGCCCCAACCCAGCTGCAGGACCCTGCGCTTGGCCTTGTTGAACCTCATGAGGTTCACAGGGGGGCCCATTCCCCAAGCTTGTCCAGGTCCCTCTGAATGGCGTCCCATCCCTCAGGCACATCAACCGCACCACTCAGCTTGGTGTCATCTGCAAACTTCTGAGGGTGCACTAGGTCCCACTGACTATGTCATTGATGAAGACATTAAACAGTACTGGTCCCAGTACAGACCCCTGAGGGATACCACTCATCACTGATCTCCATCTGGGCATTGAGTCATTGACCACTACGCTCTGGATGAGACCAACCAACCAACTCCTTATCCACCCAACTGTCCACCCATCAAATCCGTATCTCTCCGATTTAGAGAGAAGGATGTTGTGGAGGACGGTGTCAAAGGCCATACAGAAGTCCAGACAGACACCCAGTCATTAGAATATGAATGGACACACAAACTATTCACCTACAGAAAAAACAGGTCCAGTGGCAGATCCAGTGCATTTCTATGCAATAATAACCACAACAAAAACTTGCTCATATACTATCAATACATTTGAATCATATAAATTATATTATTCAAAATGCAAAATAAACAAAAAGCCTCATTCACACCTATGCCACACAATACAGAAACGTACCTCAACAAATCTCTTGTAAAAGAGGTAATTCAGAGTTCTCAAGTGCCGCTGATTTATGACATTAGGGCAGAGAGCTAAAAGAAGGAAAAAAGGCATTTAAGTATACAACATAGCTGAACTTCCTTGAAGTTTTACTGTCTAGACATTACATTTTTCCTTCCCCAATTTCAAACTTGGTATGTGGAAGGCAGGATGCTATCACACTTGGAACAATGACAGACAGACATACACATTGTAAGCTTATCTAAACTATAAACTGTTATTTACACTTTCAACCATGATTAGCAATGCTAATCCTCGGTTCTGATATCTCCGGTTCTACCACACTTGAATGATAAGATCCACTTGCTGGTTCAATATGCTTCACAGTCGATGACTTCACACCTTTAATTAGGTAGCATCCTCACACAGGCACCACCTTCAGTCTCTAGAGGCTGCATTCTTGCTGATTTAATTGGAATCTGTGCTGTTAATTCATTGAACCAGTTTTGAACATGTTACTCAGGATGTAAACTTGTGGCTAAAGTTTATCCGATAAAATGTATATCCATGAAAGAGACTCTATACCCATACAAAGAGGAGGTGACTATTGTTTTGCTGATCTAGCAAGCAACAGTTGTTGTTATTATTTTTATTACTGTCATCTTCATTAGATATGCTTCATTACAACTGCAAAAAACAAGATATTCATATAGCACCTTGTTTTGAAATCCAGTGCAAAGAGAGATAAACGCAGAAGATAAAATACATTAACTAGGATTAGCATATGTATCTATTCGTTCTTGCTAGATGCTGGTATGCATGTACAGGGAAAGATTAATCAAAGCCTTCACTGGAGTTTCAGTGGCTAAAACCATCACGATCAACATAAAAATTAATAATATCACCACCTAACTTAAAGATTTCAAAGCACTTCAGAAAGGAACACAGCATGACTGCTCTAGGTCGCCAAAAAGAGCCACTGAATGCTTTTTTCGTTGAGCTTCTACAGGAAATATCCAAAGTACAGGACTTGGCAGAACTGAGTGACTTTAAGTGCCCAGCTATCTGTCCACAGAGTAGGACAGAGGAACACAGATGGATGGAACATTTTTGAAGGCACTAGTGATATTTTCTGTTCTGATGGAGCAAAGGAACTGAGTCTGAGACCAGTTTTCTGTATTTTATTACAAAAAACAGAGAAGGACTAATCAAAAAGGTGAGGATGAAAGGTAACTTGGTAAGAAAGACAATGACATGAAGAGTTCAAAGCTCTAAGGAAAGGAAGAACAGCAAAATAAAAACAACAAAATGGGCTTCAATGAACTCAGAAAACTGGCAGTTAAGATTTCATGAGAAAATAATTTATAAGGGGAAAAGGAGTTAAGAAGAGCTGGCAATGGAAAAATTGGAAGTGAAGTAAGAGACTTAACTGCTAAATCAAGTTTTATTGATCTCAAACACAAAAAGGAAGTTAAAAGAATGTGGAAACTGGATGGCACCCATACAAAAAAACAGCACAAATACATAAAATCAGAAAGCCCAAAGCAGAATCACAGAATAATTTAGGTTGGAAAAGACCTTTAAAGATCATCGAATCCAACGGTAAACCTAACATTGCCAAGTCCACCACTAAACCACGTCCCTAAGCACCACATCTACATATCTTTTAAATACCTCCAGGGATGGTGACTCGACCACTTCCCTGGGCAGCCTGTCCCAGTGCTTGACAACCCTTTTGGTGAAGAAATTTATCCTAATATCCAATCTAAGACTTGCAAAAGCCACAAAGGCAAGAGAAATTTCATATAGACTTTTGGAGGAAAAAACCAAGCAAAAACCAACAAAAATCTCACGTCATGGCTAGAGAAGAACTGGCATAGGTTGTACAGGAGATGGTAAACTTTCCACCTTGGAGGTCTTTAAGGTTCCACATTCCACATATATCAGAAATAACTGAAGGAGTTCCTTTGGCTTTGAGGCAGGAGGGTGATGCAGGTGGTACTGCAGAGTCTTTGCCAAGTCTTTGCCAGACCTTCTCCTTGCAGTTTCATGACCCTCTACACCTTATATTTGCAGAAATCAAAGCGCTTCAGGGCAGACCCACTTACTTGAGGTCAAACACCTAGCTGAGTGAACAGGAGTCTGAACTCGGGTCTCCTGAGCCAAAACTACTGTTCTGTTGGTTGGAGCAAAAGACAATGTCCTAAGCTTTTCAGAACAGGGACCATCCTTCTATTCAGTATTTGTACAATGGGGTTTTGGAATCATGGCTGGGTTGTGGAGCACTAGTGGAATACAAATGGTATTATACTATGAAAGCACCTCTTTGGGCATGTGTTAACTCTTAACCTGGCAGTTACAGTGCTTCATCTGACTACATTTCACATCTGGGACTGACTCAGAAGCAAAAATTCCAGTCAGCTCCCAGCCGTTAGCAGGGAGTTAACGGCTATTAGTAACACAGAGGAAGTAAAAATGAAATCTGTTCGCCACACGGGTTCTGAAACCCTCAATACACACTTATTTCATTCACGTAACATCAGTAAGCTATATCTACTGGGGACATGGTGCAATGTATTTTTAGACGTGGTGCATGGCTAACACTCCCAGGTGACAGGCAATGCCTCCTGACTGGGATGTGGACCAAATCCTCTTTTTACACTGCCCTGAGAGCTTGACTTCCATTTACAATGAGACTCCTTCACCCTATCCTGGCAGAACAGAAGGACCCAGACAAAGCATACTTTGTTTGGGGACAAAGTAAAGGAGCTTTTTAAAAATAAAATCAGGGTACCTGAAATGCTAGAGGCTTTTACAGTGATATTGCTAAGGATTGCTGGGGAACCTGATGAGAAGCAAGCTGTGCAGTGTCTCTCAGTATATTATGAGATTAGTCCCTACGTGTGGATTAGGGGAGGGTAGGGATGGACTCAAGAAAACCTCTTTTTGTTGTAGTCTCAAAGATGCATTGGTGTCTCTCATAAAATGCTCCGTGCCACTGCAGATCAGGGTCAGTGGTCCTCAGGTGAAACAGCAGAAGCCCCAGACTACCCCCAGCCCCCTGAGCTACCTGTTAGCTTTGCTGCCTGGAGCACCAGCTGACTGGAGGAAGAACAGAGAGCATAGCACAAGGGTTTCAATCTATGCCTAAAGGAAAAAATGCTCTGGTGTGGTCTTTAGACATGTGTCTGGATATGATGAATTCATGCTCGGAGCTGCAAGGATGGTGTCAGCTTTTCCAGCAAAAAGCCTGGAGCTGCTGGCCAGCTTGTCTTGGTCTAGAGCAGATCATATTCTACCGGCCTGTGCTTCAGTAGACAAAAATGCAGTTGACAAGGGCCCCAGACGGGACCCCGGCCCGCTCAGTGCCCCTCTCCTTCAGCACCTTGACTCTGCAGCCACTGCCACCTCAGGAATGGATGGCTCCTACCTTCTCATGTCTAAGCCTAGAGGTTCTCCTCAGTCACAGTACTATGTAGAGACGTGTTGGTATTTAACACAAGAGCTAAAAAACTCTGAAGGAAAATCACCATGGGAGTAGGGGGAAACAACCCTTGTAAAAGCAAATGTAAAGGAAAAGAATAACCTTTTCTTCTGTTAACGAGGAAAAGGTAAAAACATTCGAAAGTTCCCCTTCCAAGGGCACTCCTGTCGAGTTGTGACGGCGCTTCCCGCCTCTCGAACGCAGCACCTTTTG
>NW_010537715.1:3536-15401 GCF_000687285.1 Phaethon lepturus | reverse complement strand
TAAATATAATAATAATATAATTTTTAAATAATGCTAATCTGTTGTAGTTCTTTGTGAAGGTAAATGTTGAAGACCTCACAAAGTCTGGTTGCATTTGTACTTCGGCATGCCTATCTATTAGGAGGTTAAAATGTTTCAGGATTAGTCCACTTCAGAAAGTCATCTTTGGAACAAAACAGAATTGGAAAAGGTATAATATAAACTATTCATGACAGAATATTCCATTTTGGCAGATTAGGAGCCATGCACAGGAGCCCAGATTCAGAATTATTTGTAGCCTTAGCGGAAGAGAGGCAATTACTCCTGAACTTCTGGGAAAATTTCTATCCAGTGCCAAATATTGTCGTTTGGATTGTTTTCTATTCCAGGATGACTCTTAGGCTCGGTACAACGTCATCATAACTTCATGCAGATATTTGTTCTTCAGGACAAATTTTGAAACTCATGCTCTAATCTCTAAATAGTAAAATGCTGCAGGGTTAAGTGCTGGAGTTCACTGGAAAATCTACTCACTTCAGTGGGAAAGATTTTTTAACATATTAAAACCAAAACAAAATTGGAAAGGTCATTTTAAATATTAAGAACTGTGACTGAAGGGCACTAGAGAAGTTTACAGCTACCGGCATTCAGGATCTAGTGCAGGTTGTGTCTCCGGTGCCCTTTAAATGACGTCTATTGTACAAGCCTACAGATACAGGTGAGGCTGTTAAAAAGGAACAGTTGATTCTTTTGTTTAGTTATTACCTGACTTGTCCAATTGTACAGTGTGAGGCCACTGCGGATTGCACTCAAGGTATTCTGACTTCGGTGAGAGCAGGACCAGCCCTGAATATTTATAGAGAGAGTTAAGTAAGATCTCATCAAATTCTTATAGATACTTTATAAGTTCTTTTTATTTTGAGGGCTTGTAACTAAAGGAGATGTTCAGTGTGTTCCTTAGTGGGTGCCAAAAAGCTTATTTTCAGAAGTGTCTAAGTCTCAGGGAAAGTCAGTGACTGCTATATTTAATCTGAAGTCTACGCAACTATTGCCGAAATCAATTTTGTAGGAAGGATAAGAAAAAACCCCAGTATTTAGATGAAGAATCAGGCACCATACATACGACTTATCTGCCATAGAGTTATGTGATTTCAAAAAAACAGTTCAACAAAACTGTCTGAGCTTGTACTTTAAATGTTATTTAGGAAAGGAGAAAAGAAGAAAAAATTGTGAACTCTTTGTAGTATTTGGTAAATAGTTTCCAGAAAAACTTACTTCCAAAGTTTGCACATGGGCCTTGTTTTATTGGTAACTGCAGTCAGTGGGAGTTTTTGCCATTGTCTCTACTGAAACAGGATCCAATTTATTTTTTTTCTTCTTATGTGGAAATATAAATCTTGGGCCTTAATCACAAGAACACTTAAGGAGGAAAATACTTTGTCTTTTTATTAAAAAACAAAACATCATTGGAACTACTGGTTAGTTAAAAGCATTAAAAAATACTCGAGGAAAAGCTTCCTTAAATCTAATAAATCTCTTACTCTGCTTTTAGACCTTCCTGGAGAGTGCTGTGTTTATACCATTTATTTTAATTGTGAGAACTTTATGTCAGATCAAACCATTAGCAACCCTCGGGGGAGCAAACAGCGCAGCGCTCGGGGCCGCTCTGACGAAACACCGTTTCTACACTTTCGCGTTTCGCCACAGGAAGCGAGCGATGAGGAGAAATCCGCCCGAGAGAGGAGGCAGGCAGACAATTTGGCAATGAAGGGAGCAGCTGAGCCCTCCCAGGGCGGCGGCTCAGCGGCGGCCGGGGCCGCGGGCTGGGCTCTCGGGGCATCCCCAGCCGGCTCAGCTCAGCGGGTGATGGTGGTGTGAGTTAGGCACCCAGCAGGCCAGGCTGGCTGCAGTCCCCGGGGTCCCTCTCTGGTTTTGGACCATTCTGCGAATTGCAGTATGTGCAATTTCTTCTCTCAAAGTTTTGGGAGCTCCTGCATGGTCCCGTGCCCATGGTAAAGCTAAATCGAGGGGCTCTGCTGAGCCTGCTGGTGAAGATGCTGGTTGAGGGCTGAACAACTTTTTTCTTCAATTTACTGGATTTCTTGCCTTCTCTGTTTTGAACTACTGAGTAATTATGTCCTTTGAAAAACTTTACTTCGTTTATCTAGTTCTTTGGACCTATAACCTTACCCGGTGCACTGTATTTGTGTCAGTGAAGAAGCGTTTTACGTGTCTGAAGTCGCATAGACAAATGTCCACTTGCTTGTACGGAGGCGAGGTTTGTGCACATGCTCGTGTTTCCATTTCAGGAAGTTTGCCCTGTGCAAGTAACCGTAATACCTGTGTAAGCTCTCGTGTATCCCACAGCCCTGACAGCAGCGGGTGGGCACCAGCCTCCCTGCTTCTGCCGTTTCCAGCCTTGGAGAGGACTATTTCGTGCAAGCTTTGGTTCCCACATCCTCAGCTTTTCAAACTGTGATGAGGGAAATAAGTACTGGTGCTTTGGAGAGAGCTGGCTGACCAAATGGCCTGCGTTTTTTTTTCTTTTTATTACCAGTTGCTAAGAAATGTCTGAAGGAAGCTGTCAAGCACGCTTTTGTGGTGTTACTTTCCATATAAATGGTTCCTAGGGTCACTGAAGTGTGGCCTCCGAGGAGAGAGGTAGCCGGTCCCAAGGTCAGGAGCAGCAGGGAGGAGTCTCAGCGGGTACCCGCAGCGACTTTCATATAGACAGGGAGGCACCCGCGACATGGGCTCTCCTGGGCAAGGGGTCTCACCCGCCTGCATCTTCGGTCCTTTCTATGGCCCAAACAGAGCGCACTTTTTCCATTGGTCTTATTTTTTCTGCAGCTCCTAAGCTGTGGGTGAGCACTGTGACACCAGGCTGCCAGCTTTCAACTGCAGCATCCCAGAAAAACTGGTTAATCACTAGTTTATTAGCTTATGGCCTTAGGCAAACCTCAAATCATTAACAGCCCATTTGTTGGGCTAATGACTCTTTTTTACTAGATGTATAATTTAATATATAGTAACTTTCATGCTTAATTATGCTCTTCAAAGCTTCTTTTGAAGGAATTTATTTTTCTGCATGCATGTATATAAAAGGGTTGGGAGCTAGCTGGCTTTGCTTGCATGATACTCTGTGTTAAAATCTAGATAGTTTATTTAAGAAGATTTTAATTTAGATACGAGTCTTTCCTCCTTTGCTTGTTCTTTCAATATTTTTATCTTTGAGTGCTTGAAAAATAAATAATGATGAATTACCAACATGTTTAAAATGGCATCATTTTATGCCCCACTGTAGCTTGCTACATTGTTTTGGACAAGACGTAAACCCAAAGTCCTGATCAACAGGGCCATTGTGCCAGCGGGGTTCCCAAATGAATGCGAGGCTTGATCTCGGTGTCCTGGCCGCGTTCCAGCCTGGTTCACATTTTACTCAACGGCAAGTCCCACTTCTGTTCTCGCTAACCTCAGTGGGAACAGAGACAGACCACTGTAAGTGCTGCTAATCCCACGTGCCATTTGCATGCAGCACTTGTAAAGCATTCTGGGATCAGTTTGGATGAAAAAGGCTATGCATGTAAGATGTTTTTCACTGGCATCCCAAATCCGGTACTATAGCAATGAAAGAAGGTTATGACTTTGTCAATCGGGATAATTTTTTTGAGCTAGGCAGCTGATTGAGAAGGATAATAAAAATGAATTTGATTTTCTTTCTGTGAGCTCTAGTGTCCCCTTCATGGAGATTAAAAATTTCCTGGTACTGTTTTCAGCTCCACAGAGCAAGCAAAAGATAATCTCCTGCTTGGATATACTCACACTATTGCGATCCACTAATAGGATCGCCATACAGTTTTGACTTAACTGGCACTGGGAGAGGATAATCCTGTTTATTCGGTCATCCAAAACACTGATGATCTGAGATAATCAGTGGGCTGAGAGCAGGGGAGGAGGAGAGATGTGTGAGGTTCGCTTTGCGCGGGTGGTTTGTCTGGTCAGACACTTAGCGCTGGGGAATGGCTTGATCTCATTACTGCAGCCCCAGCAGAGCGCGGCAGAGTACGGAAAACCTCCTCAAACACAAGCCACACAGAAGCCAACCTGATAAAATAATAGCCTTTGGCAGAGTCTGATACAGATGTTGTGCTCGGCAATTTTAAATTCTTCTTTTTGTGACTGATGCAATGTAGAAAGACTCAGATAAGCATCCAAGTGGCCACATCAGGTACTTCGTACAAAACGCTTTGGCTACCAGGTGGCAGTGATTGCGTGGTAAATCGATCATCTTCCCATACTCACTCACATTTGGAAAGTTAAATCAAGCTAGTGTCTTGTACTTGGATCCACATTTGCTAGAAGTACAACTAATGCCATTTTTTCTGGACATGAGACACTCCTTTTTCATAGAACATTGAATATTTGTATGTGGCCACTAAATCTCTGCGACCGTAGGAGCATATTCTGCAAATCTCCTTCCAAAAATACAGTCTGTAAGACACTTTCCCTAGTGATCCAGAGTTGGGGTGTACAGAATCTCTTGAGGGGGCACAGTAGTGAGCTTTCAAAAGATTTTCTTTTTCTCTTTTTGTGATCATTAAAGATTTCACACTTCTTATTATATCCTAATCACTTGCCCAATAATTTATTGGCTTAGGTTTCTGTGGAAGGCCTATCTTCCCTTCTATTTTATCTCAGTCGATGTGCGTATTTATTTAGCAGTTAATACTTTCTTATTGTAGATACTTTTGTACTTCTAACATTAACTTTCACAGCTGAAATGAGACATGGATTAACTTCAAACAGTGACGTTGACTTGTAAGCCTTCTTTTATGATCTCTGAGCTGTCATAGTCCAGACAACAGGTTTATAGTTTGGGAAGCAGTAGCAATGGCTGAGCAATTGCTCACTAGTCTTTATAACTAATGCACTGTAGCTAGGTGCAACTCCTCACCATGGTGACACTTGCAAATATTGAACACACATAAAATGATTCATGGGACCCAATGTAATGCTTACTTTAATTAATATTTTACAAGATACTAGCTTTATTTAACTTTCCAAATGTGAGTGGGTATGGGGAGATGATCGAAAGGACAGAATGTTGCTATGTAGAATTTATAGGCACTCATGTTTGTGTGCTTGTTTTTATGTATTTTTTTTAATTGTTTTTTCTTCCTTCTCTCTCTGCTGGCAGGTGTTCAGGACCCTGCAAGTGGCTCCTGTGGGTTTTGTGTGTGTTGAATGATGAGCTCTGAAAAGTGGCGTTCTTGCTCTCCTGCCTTCCTCCCTTCACATTTCAAATGCAGTCAGTATTGCAGGACTGTGCTCCTCCTGGAAGTGCTTTAGGATACCTTGTGCAGCGAGCACCATGCTGCGGCACAGGCCCCGAGGGAGGTGCACAGCATCAGTCTCTACCTGCTGTAGGCAAGTGCTGACGTACTCCAACCATCAGACCCTTCGGACTCAAGATTCAGCCATTTTCCCCTGAAGAAATGACGTGTTTGAGGCAAGTAACACCAGATTCTTTACTAGACTTGGCAGGAAATAAAGGAGTATGGTGGTTGCAGACCTTTGGGGCTCTGTGGCTCTCTTCTAAAGAAACAGCAAGGGTTAAGCGAGATTAACAAGCCTTCTGGCGCTGGCTAAAAGTGGTTTTGTAAATACGTGAAAAAATCTTGTAGGGTTTGCAAACTGGAGACAGCTGATGTTACTCCGTGGGTTCCAGCGGTTTTGCTAGGTGCTAGTACTTCTTCACTCAGCCCCCAGAGAGCAGTAAAGTGGCGCAGGCTTAATCTGGTTTCATGAGTCACTGCAGGGACAGAGCGGATTTCCCTCTGCTCAGCCGCTGCAGGTTGTGTACCCTGCCTGGCTGCAGTCCAGCCCCATCCTCGGGAGGCTCTGGGCAGCCCATCTTGCTGGAGAGGACACTGTGTAGGAGGCTGTCCCTGATCTTCCTTCCACCCAGCGGGGCCATGCGGCCAGCATGCAGTGAGGACTGAGAGTCCAGTGATGCCCCTTCATCAGCTGAGCCATGCCAACTTCCCGCCACCGTGCCCACCCAAAGCTGGCTTTTCTGTGCAGCCATAGAAAGCTGCTCTTGTGGCACCAGCATCAGCCTCTGGCTGGAGATGAGCTAGCTGAAGCTGATGCTGGGTACGTGATGCTGGAGACATTGATCTGTGAATGCTATGCTTCTAGGAGGTCCTTTCTAATGCTCCAGTGCTTTCTTCTTCCCAAACACTATGGGTAATCCAAACAGCCATAGCAGCAAAATGTTCCCATAGGAAATGAGCCACAAGGCTGTACTTTGGAAGTGGACTGTTGTGATGAGTCTATTCCAGATTTGTGTGCACTTTATCTGGAATTCATTGCACCTAAGAATCAATCTACAGACCAGGAAAAACATTTCACCTCACAGAGGATGCATCAACATCTACCTAGATGGTGGCCACGCCATCCGTAGAAGTGATCATATCCAGGTGCTTTCCCTTTGGTTATGTCCTAACAATCTGAGACACCACTTCACATTCATAGCCATGACACAATAGCAACATGTCTTATAGCAATGACACGATGACCAACAAGGACGAGGCTTGTGAGTGCATAGCTTCACAATGTGGAAACCCCTGAAGAAAAACTATTTCTCAATGCTTAGGCTTATATATAAATTTTCCTTCTACAACAAAGATTACCTTTTCTAATTTTTCCAACCATAACTGTAAACAAGAAAACATTATCAGATCTTTTAAACTCATGAGCGTTCTTCTGCAAGCAAGGAAGAAAATGGCCCATCATTAATCCTGTTTGTCACATGACTCAAAGAAGTGCCCATTAGTTCCCCATGACTTTATCTAAAATGGAGAGCAATGAAGACACTGACAGCACTTTTATTTGTCTATACTGAATCCTGCAGAGGTGGCAGAGAAAAAATCCTGCATTAGTAAAACAGTAAGTTCCTCTTCACGTTAACATGAAATACCTTTACAATGATGAAAAGATTTGGGTTCACTCCAGTGTGGTTTTCCCTGCGTGGTTGTTTTTTGCATTTCTTTCAGCTTGCTCTTTGTTATCCATTTCCAGTTAGGGTTTTTCTTTCCAAGTCTGACATATAGCATGATGTTACAAATTCTGGCTTGTGACAGCTTGAGGACTATGTTTATTTGTTTAAACAAAATCTCTTTACTTCCAAATCTATTTTAAATGCCATGGAAACATTCTCTTAGTCCTGAGGTTTTGTTTGTGATTGTTAGTTACTAAAAACCTATGGTCAAGGTCAGCAGTGACCCAACCATCCTTTGCAGGAGGCATCTTCCATAGTCCAGGGATAGCTTTGGGAAGTCACAAGGGGATGATGGAGAGAAGAGGAAGATCAGGGGATAAGAACTTTTTCTAGATGGTTTGAAATGTTTCTTTTCTCTTTGAAATGTGTACAGGCAGAAGTAACCATGAGGCTGGAGTTGAAAGCTGAAACTGTTCAACACTCAAGCCTGGCCCAGCCCAATCTCAGGTGACAACCTCTGGTGAGTTTTGTTTCTTCCTCTGTCCTCACGGTTGGGAATATGCCGTGATTTAAAACCACTGTAGCATTAACTGCCCCGTTACACAAAGCAGAAAGCTGAGTGACTGACCTCGTCTGCTAGAACAAGTGTTTTAATGCTGGCCAAAGTTCAAATCAATCAAAAGGTCGAACTTGTTGGAGGCAGTGAGTGATAAGAGAGGGGATGGCTCAGGAAGCTCATTTCCAGCTGCTGGAATAGAGCCAGCCTGGCTGCAGGAAAACTCCAGATAGCACAAACCCTGGAAAGCAGTGATGGCTCAGAAACTGAGGGCTGAGCCTCCCCTTGTTGGATTCAGTGGCTGGAGGGAATTCCCACCAAATTCAATAGAAGAAAACTGGACCCTGGTGCATAGGACCTCAGGTAATTCTCCTGGCAAGGCCCGGTCAGGAGTCAAGTCATGGTTTCTTTAATTCGGTGAGGTTTTCAGTCAGGTGGAGGAATGGACTGTTAGAGGAAAATGTGATTTTCTAGCTGAAAGGTTTGACCCTGTGAAGAGGGAAAGACCGAGGTTGCTATAGGTTGCTCATAGCATAGCAGCTCTCTGAAATGGCAGATCTCTGGTGGCATCTCCATCAGCATGGGCATGGTGGTTAAAGAGAGGCATGCAAAACTTCTGGTCATTAAGAGAAGTTTGAGGGAAGCTGAACCTGCCTGGAAAAAGAGAACAGTTTATCCCCTTTGGGAGGGGTGGGAGGGAAGAGCAAGCTCAAAACTTGCTCAGTTGGGACTGGAAGAGACCTTTTTCCCACACTATCAAAGGCAGAGTTTTTCCCTCCCAGTGCTTTCTCCTGTGCAGGGGAGAACACAGGCTCTGTGGAAAACTTACCTTCTAGTTCTGCGTGGAGCTGCTCAGCACCTCCAGCAGCTCTTTGGAAAACTCTGTCCACAGTTTGTATTGGTTGCTTTTCCAAGGATCTAACGGCTTTATTTGAAACAAAACAAAAAAAAAGAGTGGACTTCTTGGAGTTCTTAGAGTATGTTCCTGCCATTTGAATTATGGTGGGGGACATCACTGGGGAGCTAGAAAGCCCATTAGCCTCCATGACACATGGCCATGCTTTCATAAGCTTGCAGGGGATAGATTTTTTTTTTATATATACTTTTTTTTTTTTGGTCAAAGAAAGCATTCTCCAAGGGCCAACTACTGAAAAAATCCCTAGCCTTTTTGGCAGAATTCCCTGTCACTTACACAGCCAGGATTTTCTGTGCTCCAGCTCTTGTGTATGACCCACAACATATCCAGGGCCAAAGGAGGATCTTTTGACTCAAGGCTGAATCTGACCCTTTTTCTTGAATGGATAAGATGTAAATAATTCTCTGAGTGGATGAAAAAAGGTGATACTCAGGATGAGGAAAGGTGGCCCAGGCTGCTGGCCCGGTGTTACGAGGAGGGATGGGTTGAGGACCAAGGCACAGAGCTGCTGTGTCGCAGGACCGCCACTCCCTGTTAGATGCGATGGGAAGTGGGGGAAGGACCACCAGGCCTGGAGGGAGGCTACAGCAGCTTGGGGCTGCGCTGGTGGAGGAACAGCAACTCGTTCATGTTATCGCACGTTACTTTTATCCGAGGGAAAGTAAACAATGACTGAAAGCAGCATGGCTGCCTCTGTGCTAGGTTCCTGCAGAACACTAACACAGTGCAGGCAACAGGCATTCTGTGATATTCTGGGCCTCTCTCTGCTGACCGTGGTCTTCTCAGCAGGGAGCAATACCATGCCCCCAGGTTTGCCAAGCCGGTAGCCACTGCACAGTGGCTGCACCCCAAAAACATTGGCACGGTGGTAAGAAATACAGGGTCTCTCTTGGGAAGGCAGGAGGCACCATGGACCTGGGACTCGGGTGAAGATCAGGCAGAAGTTCCCTGCAGTCCAGCTGCAGACTGCTCAGCCCAGGAGGGTGTCTGCACATCCCGCCCCTCCAGCCTCAGAGGTGAGGTCTGCTCTGCTTTTTACTCACCCTCAACCTCACCGTTGGCAAAACCAGCACCAGCAGCAACGCTGCAATGGAGAATGTTTTTTTTCTCAGCTGTGATTCATGAAACCAGATGTGCCTGTGCTTTTTTCAAGCTCATTTGAATGTATGCAATGGAATCTAGCTTTGCAAAATCATCAGTTACCAGATGTCTTTTAAATGGTAAACCTGTGTAGCCAGAGGTAAAAACTGTGTCAAAACAGTCACTGATAAGAACTTATATTACACTTAAAATACCCTATGACTTCCTCCAGCTCTTTCCCCTGAAAAGTTCTCTCACGGAAATTTTATGGCTCACAAAAGATTCGCCACCTGCCCATCGCTATATTTTCAGCTCCAGATTTACTGATAAATGCTTTTAATAATTAACAGTTGCAGGGGCTCTGTACCTCTGTCTGATAGATATCTCATCTCTCTGACAGTAGAAAAAAGGCCTACTGTAACTGGAAGGGTCGTGAGGGCTGTATGCTGGTGGAAGGTACCTGCAGTGGTACAGTCTGGGTCCAAGTCCAGATCTTCCCCAGTGGCTGAGGCTGTTTGTGAGCAGAATTTTGTCCTGGGCCCAGTTTTGAGCTCGAGGTAGCCAGAGGAGCAGGGATGCTTGCAGAGTTCCTAGGGTAAAGGAGGCCTGGGGGCTGTATAGAGCTGGGAAGGAGTTGTGCAAGGCCAAAGGACGAGCAGGTTGGGCTGTGACTTTCCTTCTTAACCCGGCTCTCCAAGGTCTCATCCAGCCTCGCTGCTGGCTGCCAAAAGCTTATACTGAGTGGCTATTTTGGGATAAAGCAACACCGAGCATTACTTTAGAGATGTTTGGAGAGAGACTTAATAAATTTAACTTATAAAGTTTGACGTGCTGAACATTAGAAAGAGTCATTCCAAACATCTGCCCAGACCTCGGAGGTGGGAGGCTCAACGGAGGCATGCGTGTCCCGGGGCTGGGATGCCCTCTCCTGAGATGGCTGGCGGGACACGGCGCGCCACTGCGTGCTGCCCAGACAGCTCACCTCTTTGCAAAGCCACCTCTGAACTGCGAGGGCAAACCAGCAGCATAACCTGGCGCTGGCTGTTGGCCTTAAAAGAAAAAAAGAAAGAAGAAAGAAGCCAGCTCTAAGCTGTTGTGTTTGGGGGCTGGCAGCAGCCAAGCTCTCGGCGCCGCAGGCAGCTGGGGGTGGTAACTTCAGCAGTTGTCCCCGTGTAAATCATCCTGTCCCTGGATCAGAGGCTCACGCGGTTCGCACCGGGGGAGCGGGGGGTCCCGGCTGATGGCCGGGCGAGCTCCGCTGAAACAGCAGAGCCGCTACGATGCCCTCGCCGCTTGTTACAGGCACAACTGCAAATCGCTTTCGGCTTTCAGCTTCTGGTTTTGTTTTGATGATGTCTTTTTTTTTTTTTCCTTTTTTGTCATAGGACCAGCCCAGAATAGAATCACGAGATCGGTGTTTATTACTTTCCAAATAATCTATACACTGTTTTTAGTGCTGACACTGTGTATGAAAGGCTGTGTCACTGCTGCGCTCATGTTTCCATGTGACACTGAAGCTTACTGTTTTTTCTCATTTCATAACTAATAAGTGAAATGACTTTGACAGCCTTGGTTTCAGCTTTAGCTCGTTGGTTCCCATGTCACAGATAGTCTCGGTTAGCAGCAAATTCTTGTCAGGAGAAGAGAATTACAGTTCAAGCTTGAAACGTGCTAGTGTCCAGTGCAAAGTTTTAAATTCTTGACCAAAGTTAGATAAAGCTGGCTGAAAGTGTGACGTTTGAAATACACTATCTATTTATCTTTTCCTTCTGACCAAAAATACCTAGAGTGGAAGTATGTGCCTTATTTGCATCTGAACAGAGAACAGTTGAGCTCCTCTAAAAGAGAAGACTAAACACAGCATTTTAAATATTCTGCTTTTTTTAAAATCTGTGCAACTCTCCCTATATGTATATATATCATCTATATAAAAGAAAGAAAAAATTGTATTTATATATGCACATAACTTTGAAGAAAACAGAATGATTGATTTTCAAGGTGTAGGAAAGCTTATTTAACTGGTAGTAAAAAAAAAAAGGCTAGCTCTCCCACAGTTGTCATTAATAGCTCCGAGTTCCAGCCTGAATACAGATGGAGCTTTGATATGATCACAGTTTTGCAGTGAGTATGTGCTGCATATCCTGCTGCTAATCCTGTGGTGGAAATCAGCTCCTCTTAGCACCTGGTGCCAAGACACAACCACCTGCCTCAACCTGACACAACTGATTTCAGCTACAGTGGATGCAGCCTTGTGGGCTGGATTTGGGCACATCCCAGCTCCGCAAGTCAACGCCGGGCACTTTGACTTGTGCTGTGTGCTCAGGTCCTCCT
>NW_010537715.1:0-3505 GCF_000687285.1 Phaethon lepturus | reverse complement strand
CCCCTCGTGTAGAAGAGCGCTTCCGAAGCTGCCGCGCTGGGCCGCCCTCCTGGGTCGCTTTCAGCTCAGCTATTTATTCAAGCTCTGTTTTTCTATGCTCGTTGGGGACTGCTCCTCCCCTCCAGGCACACAGAAAGAGGATTTGTTTTTAGACAATGTTTTTAGTTATAGTTTCCAGCAGGATGAGCTATCTCACATCACAGCTTGGGCGAGGGAGGAACAGCATGTGAAATACAGCAGCTTCTGGGGTCAAATGAGGAGCAAGTGCCTGCGGAGCTGGGAGCCCCGGGCTTCGTCGGGGCGATGCTGTTTATTGGCCTCCCCGCCTGGCTGTGCTGGGCAGGAGTGTGAGTGCTGTAACAACTGGAGTCAGACACAGAGCTCCAATGGTTTTGGCCGCTTTGCTAACGCTCTGTAAGCAGGTTTTGTTCTTTAAGAGTTTTCTAGTAGCTGAATGGAAGGCTTTAGGGGAGTTTTAGAGGGGCTTTTTTGGTAACAGTTTGCAAATTTATGTTTTAGATCTGAAAGGACCCTTAGCCTGACCTCTGATATATAACATAGAGATATTGAATTTCATGAACTTAACTCCCACAGTCTGTCCAAGAACTGGCTGACCACAGTGCTTTCCTAAGAAAAAAAGAAAAAAAATCTCTTAAATGCAGTCATTTCAGCATGGTGAAAATGTTTCATATTCTTAATAACATGCTGATAGCTAGGAGTCATGTGGATTTTCAAGAAGGCTCTCGGACAAAGATCTCCTGACTGAGGCTCTCCCTGCCTTCCCCTTGAGCCTGTCACCCTCCCCAAATCGCACTCTGCCTGCTGCTGTCTCCTCTCCTGGTCATGATGGAGGTTAGAGGGACATTAAATAACCTAAAGGAGCAGAGGGGGAAGAGGTACCAATTTGGGGAATAAGGAAGGAGCAGGCTGAAAGTGGGGATCATTTAACCCAGCTCAGCAGCAACGGGGTTAATCTGACCTTGCCCTACATTTGGGTGGGAAATTATCAGAGCAAAACATGTATTTATTATTCCACATGGATGTTTGCAATGATGTTTGAGCCATCACTGCTGTTCTTTGCCTTGCAATAGCGCTGCGACACAAACCCTGTTGGGCTGGGTGCTTCACTGGTGCACAGCAAAAAGCTGTCCCTACCTCAGAGGTCTCAGACTCACAAGGTACTTATCTTCATCCATTAATTTCCCTTTTTTTTCCTTTTCATTAGCCAGTTAATATTGTTTCTCCCCCAGACTCAAAATACAATGACGAATAAATGATTTCATGTCACCTCCTGAGATAAGGAGAACCAAGACAGACGTGTTGCCATCAGGCACTGATCTAGCCAAGGTAATTGAACACTGGAGGATTTCGGGCGGGGAGTGCAAAGATCTGGAAAGCTGCAGCATGGCTTTTCTGAAACGACACATCCAAAGATACTCTAGTGATTATCCTCCAAAAACTCAGTGGTCAAGGGTTTAATGACTTAAATAGTCGTCAAATGTCTGCTTATTATCAATCACCTGTTGCCAGTTGAACTGCATTAATGAAAGTTTCTTGATAAAAGCTGCTTTATCATCCAGAGCTGAGATACCCAGTCTAATGTGCTCCTGCAAGGCTTGAGGAAATGCTCCTTTCAGCAGCAAAAGAGGCAATGTGTCTCTTTCCTGAATTAGGCTGCGTCAAATGGTCCGTCAAGCCCTCCAGAAAGAAGCAGTTCCTTTCACCTTTTGGTGTTAAAGGACTGCGTTAGCCATGTGCCAGAAAGGATTCTGGCTGCCCTGCAAGAGCTGAGGCTCTGAGCAAACACACCTTGCTGGCCATTTGCAGCGGCCGGGGCCAAAGGCCACTGCAGCAGCACAGGGCAGTGTCACTGCACCCTGCAGGGATAGCACCGGGTGTTCACTGTACATCCAGCCGCCGTAGCCGCGTACCTCCTTGGAGAAAATTGTATTTAACATTGTTGATTAAGACTTTTCCAGATTTATTACCTGGTTTTTTGCTCACTGTTTGGCTGCCTGCTCCCACTCCATCTGCCAGCCCTGTAATCCACCTCCTCTTATCTCAGCACTGTTTGCTCCACCTCTTGCTCATTTTAATTTTATTGCCTAGCTAATCTCATCCTCCTGCTTTTCCTGACACTGCTCTTCCCTCCCCATCTGTGGAGATTAAATCACTGCTCCTTTTGTTTGGTGCCACTCAAAATTCCCTCATTTCACTCAGGCTTTGGGATGCTTCCAGGCACTTTTGCTGTTGTTGCACACATCCGTTTTCCTGGCACAAAAAGGCCCGACAGCATCTGATGGAAGCATTAGCGAGTCCTCATTTCAACCAGTTCTCAGAGATGTCCTGAATCTGAAATGGAGCCGAGCTCAGCGCGAGATGTACACAGTGCAACGGAGGCAGCTGCATGTGTTCGGTCACTGCAGGAACAGCAGCTGGGTGCTTAGGACAGCTCTGCAGTAGTGTCAGAGCCTGGCACCTGGGTATTAGTTGAGAAAAATCTAGATCTAAGGCATGGGCTAGAAAATCTCCAAGCTACCAAAACGTGATGTTTTGGAAGTGGTTTCTCATATTGTTAGGTGATGTATCAGTGTAGTCAACCCATCATCCCTATTTAGGGCACCTAGTGGCATGCCAGTATTCATGGCCTCACAAGTCTCTCATTCTAGTTACTGCTGAGAGTTGCTGAGGGTTTTAGGCTCAAAGGTGAAACCAGCCTCGGGATTCAAGGCTGCTAAGTGCATCCTGGTTTGGGGTCACAACTGCAGGTACAGGTGGGGACACGGGATTTTCAAGCTGCATGTTTCTGGCACCCTCCCACCTTCCCGCAACTGAGAGCAGTATGGAGACTCTCCTACCAGTACTTCCTCCACCCCTGTGACTGTGCAAGCCCCCTGACTTCAGGGTTGCTAATATTGGCTCAGAATTGGAACCAGCAAAGCCTTTAACCACCTCGCAAGCCCCAGGCATTTGCAAAATGGCTGCAGCTGAGGCACCAAGTCCATTTACAGGACTTCTCGCAACTGCTGGGCTGCTGTTCTTCCCCACTGTGGGCACCCATGCGTGTTTGCTGCCAGGAGCGGGGTGAGAACAAGTCTGTGGTGGGTCGACCCTGGCTGGTGCCCACTAAAGCTGCTCTATCACTCCCCTCCTCATCTGGACAGGGGAGAGAAAATACAACGAAAGGCTCGTGGGTTGAGATAAGGACAGGGAGATCACTCACCCATTACTATTACGGGCAAAACAGACTCAGCTTGGGGAAATTAGTTAATTTATTACCAATCAAATCAGGGTAATGAGAAATAAAAACAAATCTTAAAAACACCTTCCCCCACCCCTCCCTTCTTCCTGGGCTCAACTTCACTCCTTATTTCTCTACCTTCTCCCTGCAAGCAGCGCAGGGGGCCAGGGAATGGGGGCTGTGGTCAGTTCATCGCACGTTTTTCTGCTGCTCCTTCCTCCTCGAGGGAAGAACTCACCCTCTTCCCCTGCTCCAGCGTGGGGT
>NW_010537714.1:0-956 GCF_000687285.1 Phaethon lepturus | reverse complement strand
CTGAACCCCCCCGCGCTGACCCCAACGCCGGGGGCCACCGTGCCAGGACGCTCCCGTCCCCCACGCCGCTGAAGCGAGCCCAGTTCTTGCTGACCGCGGCGACGTCACGCTGATCTCTGAAGTGTCCCGTTACGGCCCCTCACGATGGAAAATTATTATTGCAGAGAAAATAATCCCACACTTCGCTTGGGCAAATATTTTGTCTGCACATTCAACCTACCCAGTTACTGCTGCTTCTCCCCATAAAATGGCGTCAACTACTTCCCCCAAACGCAGCTCGGCGCCTGCGTGCAGGAACCAAGCCGGGGAGCAGCCCGGGGAGCGGGGGCTGCCTTGTCTGCTGGGCTGCTGCTGCTCTGAGCCGCCCGAGAATAAATGGTCCAGAGCAGTCACCCGGGAAACACGGTGTAAGCGCGAAGCGCTGAGCTCCAGTCGTCCAAGGTCAATGTAAGATGCCCACAGATTTATTACAAATAAATCCTGGACTGCATATCCTGTTACGAAGCAAAACCATCATCATTCAAAGAAAGCCGGCGTTGAGCGGCCGGGTGGCACGGAGGCTACTACCTGCCAGTCAGTCTAGGCAGCGTTTTAAGGGATAAAAGGCAATATTCTGGTCACCTCACTCAGCGTTCTGCCGTTGAGCCGAGTGACGTGAAAAACTTCACTTCGGTAGAACAGGTCAGATACTTCAAGTATTCAGATGTCTAAAGATGCAGATTACAAATAAAAAAGGTGTTTCGGTAACCATTAGGTTCTGATGCTTTTACTTTTCAATTGAACCCGTCTCCAAACAGCAAGAAAATTTGAGAGAAGCTGAAGCGATGCCAACGCCCCAAGGAGCGGAGCGCGGCGATCCGGGCTGGGAAGGGTCCCCGCATCCTCCTGCCCTCCGCAGGGCAGCCCCCAAAACGCTGCATCGGTTTCTCCAAGCTCCACTTCCACCGGCTCTTGTA
>NW_010537713.1:460-1430 GCF_000687285.1 Phaethon lepturus | reverse complement strand
GTACTTCACAAACTCGTTCAGGGTCTCCAGGGAGTCTTCCCCCACTCGGATCCGGTCCTCCGAGGCCCAGGTCTCCATGGCCACCAGCACGATGCGGGTGTTGAGCTGCTCCTTGTAGATCTGCAGGGGCGAGGGGACGGCACTGGGACAAACCCCCGCCGTGGACAACCCCACTGGGTGCTGGGGACCAACTCCCCCAGGGACAAACCCCCCAGGGAGAAACCTGTTTGGTGCTGGGGAACAACCCTCTGGGGACAATCCCACCCAGGGACAACCCTCCCAGGGACAAACCCAGCAGCCTCCAGGGATGAACCCCTTGGGGACAAACTTCCTGGGGACAGATCCCCCAGGAGCCGGGCAAAACCCCTCTCCGGGACAATCCCCTGGGGACAAACCACCAGTGGGGCAAATTCACCAGGTGCTACGGACAAAACCCCTGGGGACAAACGCAGCAGGTGCCAAGAAAAAAACTCCAGTGGGACAAACCCCCAAGGGACAGACCCACCAGGAGCTGAGGAACAACCCCCTGGGGACAAGCTCCCCCCTTGGGACAAACCCACCAGGAGCTGGGGACAAGCCCCCCCAGGGACAAACCCAGCAGGTGCCAGGGACACACTCCCTGGGGACAGACCCGCCAGCTGCTGGGGACAGTCCCCTCAAGGACAAACCTCTGGAGGGCAAACCCACCAGGGACAAACCCACCAGCTGCTGGGGACAAGCTCCTCGGGCGCAGCCTCCCCCAGGGACAAACCCCCTCCCAGGGACAAGCCCCCGAGGGACGGACCCTCTCTCACCATGTCGGCCAGGTTGACCACGGACTTGGCGAAGTTGCTGGTGAGAACCACGGACTTGCGGAGCTGCAGGAACTGGGGGGAGCACCAGGGGCCGGGTTGGGCCGGGGTGGCCACCCTGCTCCCCCACCCCGTCAGCCCCGGGACCCCCCGTGCTTACCAGCTGGTGGGCGTTCCAC
>NW_010537713.1:0-225 GCF_000687285.1 Phaethon lepturus | reverse complement strand
ATCCTCAAGCACGCGCGGGAGCAGCATCCTGCAAACATGTCCCAAGCACCCACGAACTAGCCCAGCTGCACCTGCGGCAGAGTCGTGCCGTGGGCGAGCGGCCACCCCAGCAAGGTTGAGCCAGCATCTGGAGGCCAACTCGGGTCAAGCATCTCTGTCCCCTGCCACATGTCCCTCGTCTCCTGCCCAGTGTCCCCTGTTGTCCCCGCTAACCTGCCGCCGCCG
>NW_010537712.1:1034-1264 GCF_000687285.1 Phaethon lepturus | reverse complement strand
TGCAGGCACTCCTCGCTTTTCCTTAGGTGCTGCTCTTTATTTTCTTTCTCCCTGTTTCTCCTCCTTCTCCTCTTCCTCCTCCTCTCTTTCTTTCTGTTAGAGGAAACAACGGCTGAGCATCTTTTTTTTGTGTGTCTGTGAAATCTTTCTGCAGCGGCCGCATCCCAAACCCCCTCCAAAGCTGAGCTGGGGAAGCGCCGGCGGGTCCGCCGCCGGCCCCGGCCGGGCCT
>NW_010537712.1:0-1023 GCF_000687285.1 Phaethon lepturus | reverse complement strand
GGTGTGTTTTTTTTTTTCCTTGTCAATCTCATTTGGCAAATAATCGCCTCGATTTACTACTTTTTTTTTTTTTTTTTTAATCAGAGCAAATAATTGGTTCCCGAAGCACACTTGAATCTGTGCAAATAACCAGGTTATCATTTACTATATATAGCCCGGCGTGCTTGCTTCCAGAGGCGCCTGAGCATTCATTTGACAAGTTTCCTACTCACTCTAAAACCGTTATTTTGTTTTTCTTTTAATAAATTAAGCTGACTAATGCCGATACCGTTGGATTAACTGGGCTGCTCCTGGTGAAGCGGGAGCTTTGCTACTGGTTTCCCCCTTTGCAATTCCAAGCAAGAGTGGGTTTTCCTGGAATTTCCAGCGACTCCGTGCCTGCTTGGGTGATACATTCTCATATATAAAACGCACCTCCACACACCCGCATATATACGTATGCGTTGTGCGTCTCGGCATGTCAATATATATATTTATGTGTATATATCAACAGAATATAGATGTATCTATATCTATATCTATATATCTATATATAGAGGTTGCACACACACAGCCTCGCTCTATTCTGCATTGAACCGAGTGGATTTCTTTGGGGGGGGGAAAGCAGGAATCTCACTGATAGGGCTTTAAAAAGAGGAGAATAATACAAATTAACCTTCCATTACTGCTGCAGTCAACCATGACAGAATAGGCCAGTTGCGTGGTTGGTGACGTCTCCGTGTCCTATAGGAGCAAAGCTCGTGAGATAGCAGCTATCGCCTTGAACTCTCTTTATTTTATTGGAGTATGGCTGGTAATAAACAGTAATATTTAATTTGTCTGAGACCACAAATCGGCTTCTAGCTGGAAGGCTCCTTCGCCTTGACATTACAGACCTAGAGAGCCTGGACTTGGGTCCTTTTTCCAGCTTTTTTTTTTTTTCCTTCCTTCTTCACCCCCCCCTCCCCAACCTGCAGACGGAAATAAATTCGATTTATTTGCATCGTTTTCAACTTGTCTTCAAGGTGTTTGAGAGCTAGTTTG